>NC_142702.1:4322190-4576278 GCF_029339155.1 Prunus mume
TTATGGATTAGAAAGCGAGGTGAATTTCATTGGTGGTAATGTTTTCCATCGGTGGAGGAACCCGGCAAGAGAAAGAACATTTGAACTTATTGTCAAAATTAATAAATCAGAATGACTAAAATCCCCAAATTGATGGAGGAGAATAGCCGAACTTCAATATAATCAGAATAATTATCTTGCAATTTTGGTGGGAGGGTTTACAATTCATAAGGGTAGCTCTTTGAAAGACTCTTGACTCATAATTTTGTGGATATACATGGAATGATAAAGGATAGTCTCAGTGATCACGATCCTTTATCGGCTTATTTCAACAGATTGAGTTTCAAGTAGTATATCTCTATAATACTTGAGGACTTAAGAACTTGAGGCATATAGTGAAATCACGGAGAAATAGTGTTTGGCTATGGCAATTGGATATGAATGAACATCATAATTGGGCTCAATGACAAACAAGTGAGGAGTTACTTTTGGGAAAATAAGGGGATGTCTTTTTGAAGAAACAGTGAAGGGCCATTGGCCCGAGGATCAACTGAGAAAGGATCATAACCGAGATCGTGGTCGATCGATAACTTGGCGGATTTGTCCTACTATAGAACTAAGACTGGAGAATCTGCTGGCAATCGAGTAGTGGGGTAGCAACTGAGATTGAAGTGTGACCTGGGAAAGGAATCAACTGTTTAGGCAACTCTGGCTTGACTTGACTCATGGATGGAGGGAGGATTCGAGCGACTGGGATGACTTGGCCTGGGAGGACTTGGGTTGATTGGCCATGTTTCTTTTTGTTTATCCTTTTTGGGTGCCATTGGCATCCTGCAGGAATTCTCGAGTAAGAAAATCAGGGATTGAATTCTCACTACCTCTCAAATATTCAATATCAAAATCAAATATACTTAAAATGCTTTGTAGTCATGCAAAAATCTGTTTAGATGCAATGTTTTGAACATCCTTTTCTAAAACATGTTTTGCAGACTTACACTCAACTCGTATTAAAAACTTTTGATTAAGCAAATCATCTTGGAATTTACTAATGCATAGTACAATAGCTAATATTTATTTTTTAATAGTACTATAATTATATTGCGACTAGGTCCAAATTCCAGAATGGAAACGAATGATTTGTTCTGGAGAGTTTGGACTGACTCTTTGCTTCAGAATGTCCACCATAATCTATGTTAGAGGCATCCGTTTCAACTATTTTGAAAGAATTTACTGAAGGAATACCAAGACAGAGGGAGTGTCTTGACATGAACTTTGATCTGTTTGACAATTTCAGTGTGAGTGTTCGACCAAGGAGGAGGATTACTCTGCAGCCTATCAAACAAAGGCTTACATTGTTTTCTCAGGTTTTGATAAAAATCATAAACATAATTTAGAGATCCTAAAAATCTCTAAAGTTAACTTATATCAAGGATTTGATCAGGAAATTTATCAACAAACTGGATAACTCGATCTATTGGCTGAATCTGTGATTGGCAAATATTGAAACAATTTGACAATCGAACATTGGAGTTTGAAACAACTAAACTGGATAACTCGATCTAGAAGAAACAACTAAACCATTAGTTTTGACAATTTGGAGGAACTTATGCAAATGCTTCCAATGCTTGTTTCCAAGGACTGGGAAAAGATTAGAACATCATCAATATAGACAATTAAGAAATGGCTATAGGGATTAAAGATTTCATTCATAATATTTTGAAACTCACTGGGTGCATTTTTCAATCCAAAAGGCATTACATTCCATTCATAATGACCAAAAGGGGTGACAAATGTCGTCTTATATCTATCTGACTCCTCTATTTGGATTTGCCAGAAACCACTCTTCATGTCGAACTTGGAAAAGATAACTGCTTTATCTAATCGGTTAATTAAGTTTCTCGTTTGTTAGGTATGGGGTACCTAATCCATTCTAAGACCGAATTAAGGGGCTTATAATTGATAACTAATCTTGAGACTCCTCTTTCTAATTCAGCATTTTTCTGGACATACAAAGCAGGGCAAGATCAAGGGGATTTACTTTTTCGAATCATTTTTTCTTTTGCAGCAACTCATGAATTTCTTTCTTACAAAATTCCATTATTTCTTGACTCATCTGAATTGGCTGGCTTTAGTAGGAATATTTTTCTCACTAAGGGTTTTGACATAAGGAAGACTAACAACATGTTGTTTCCTATACCAAAAAGCATTAGGCAAATCAGAACAAATTTCATTTTTCAGTTTATTCTCAAAGTGTTGAATTTGCAACTGTAAGGACTCATTTTTAAGCTGTTGTTCAATTCTTTTGAATTTAACTTCTTCTTTAAGGGAAGTTACCTGCTTATGCTTGTTATTTATTAAAGCAATTGTTTTTGAAACAGAATTCTTTTGGAGGGCTTTCAGGTTATGCAACTCTGGTTTAGACAGAAACTCAAACTTGACTTTTTCTCCTAAATGGATGGAATTAACACCGTCATATTCTACCTGGAAAGGGTATAACAAGGCGATGGAAGGTAATCCTACGATGACTTCGTCAGTAATATTTTTGACTAGGACGAATGAGGTCTTAAAACAAACTTTGTTTTGACAAACATGGGCTTTTGGCAGCTCATAGTTCACCGAGTGATTTTCCTGCAAAGGCTTTCTTTCTCTTGACTTCTTATAATACTTAGTAGGGATTAGACCTTCCCTGGATACAATTAAGATCGGCTCTTGAGTCAAATAAAGCAACTGTATTGAATTCAAAATTGTTTACAAATATCGTGACTTTAGAATACCATTTTCTAAAGTGGACTTGTCTTATTAGGCTAATGGATTTTTCTTTGTTTGAAGGCTCATCATCATAGTTATTTGGACTCTCAGGCTGGCTTCTAGACTCAGAACTTTCTTTTTCTCTTAAATCAACTAGATCTTGCTTAATTGCATAATTTTCTCTACTTTCAAATCTGGTGACTTATTTGTTTTTAATTCAACTATGTCCTTTTTTACTAATTTGACTTCTAATTGCAGATCTTGTAAGGTAACTTCTTTCTTACAATTAAACTTTTCTAAAGTAGTATTTAAACTTATTGGCTGAGGAGTGGACTTACTCGGGCTTTCTTGACTTATAACTTTCCTTAGTTTCTTTAAATACTCAGATTTCAACTCAGGATTTTCAACTTTACTAATTAGATCTATTAACAACTTTCTTGTTCTTTCTGTTTAGTATGAACAGAAATAGATTCTAATCTATTACAACATTTATCTTTGCAACCAAATTAGACTCGGGGAGAACTGGATTGGGGGTTTGAAGACTGGTAGGTTTGAACTTCAGTGCTGGCAACTATTATTTCAACTTCACTTGATTCAGAGTTTCGCAACTCTAAAACTTCAATCAACTTGTCTTTTTCTTCATCCGTGATCTTCAACTGTTTAATAGTGTCTTTTACTTTGCACTCAGAGGCATAATGACCAAACTTTTGACATTTAAAACATTTAACTTTGTTTTTGTTTGAATTTTTCTTAAAGCGACTACTTTTCGGTGCTTTTGACCACTTTTTCTTGGGGTAAAATTTCTTTTTCTTATAAACCTCATTACTATCATCATTATATCGGAATGATTGTTTCCTGTGCGAATAATGACGATTCTTGCGTATATGGCTGGGGTAACTAGACTTATGTTTTCTAGATGGGGAATGTGTTAGACCATACCGCTCACGTAAATTTCCTAACTCATATTTTAGCGGATTTTCTATCGGACTGTATTTGTCTACCAATTTTAAAATCGACACACATTTTCCTACCAACTTGATTAATCGTGCTTATTATATTGCCATATGTCAAACTATTCCAATCTATATGACCTTGCTAATTACTCAGGGTTGTACGTATTTTGTGGGCAAACAGATTAGGAAGACCATTAACGAATTTTTCTTTCCAGAATGGTTGATCACTATCATCTCTAAGCATGACACTAGAAATGAAGACATCTTTATACCATCTGAAATCAGACAACTTTGGGCATCTAAGATTACTGAGTTGATCATGTATTCTAGCAGTAGTGTTACTGGGAGTTCCAATGAAATGGTCAATTATCGTGTAAAACAGAGTGTTGACTCCATCTTCTATACCTTGACCTAATTGTCCATCAAATATAGGAAACCATCTTCATTAAGTTTTACTGCATGTATTATCGTATTTTTTGACTCAGGGGTTAGGTGCTTATCCCACCAATATATGAGAGTACCCGTAAATCCAAGTAACTAACAGAGGTACAATTTCAGACTGTCTGAAACTGTGATTGGTGATATAACTATTAGCAACCATGGACATATGCTGAAGCTTATTAAGGATTTCCTGCTCAAAAAGACCATCAATATTCCATTCATACAATTTGTCGGAAGAAATCAAAACTGGGTTTGAAAGTTTCTTTCTTCGAATTGGATGTTTGGGGGCGTTGGTCTTGGATACCAATTTTTGGTAAGACTAGTTGGGTTAACTTGGCGATCTAATCTTTTGACTTTGGGTGTGACTTCTAATTCCAAATTTTTAAAAGCATTTTCAATTTTTTAAATATTACTAGTCTCAGAATTAGTGCTGGTTATTGACTCTGGCTCAGACTCAGAGGAATTAACTTTGAAGGAATCTAAAACTTTGACACCAGATTTCTCAGGCTTGGTTGGGGTCAATTGTTCTAGCATTTCTTCAATTTTCTTTATTGTTGGTTTGATCTTAAGGGTAGGGCTTGTCTTAAGATCATGGAACTGAACTATTGGTTTTTCAATTCTGGGTTTAGACTTGCTTTCTTGAGGTTTGAGATTATCAATCTTTGTTTCAATTGTGTCTAACTGCTTTCCTATGACGACTAGACTTTGATTGGTGTAATTATTTTGCTCAATTAATCTTCTATTCATTAAATTTCAACTTTTTGTAATTGCTGACCGTATGTAATCTTTCCATTCATTAAAGATTTGTTGGCGGCTTTCTTTATCTGATTTGTTCGAGGCTTTCTTTATCTGGATAGGCTTGATGAAAACTATTTCTTCTATTTTGGTCTTCTGGGGCTCTAAGGTGGCAATCTAAGGCTTTCCAATTAATTACAAACTTTCTATTAAGCGTTCTTATCTTATTATCAACTGCAAATCCTGCAACAATAAAGTCAGATTGTGTAGGTGACTCAGGTGACTCAAATTTATCATCTTGAACTGGTGCCTTACCGTAGCAAGGTTGGTTAACCTGAGAGGATTTTCTCAGGGACTCAAGTTTGAAATCTATCATGGCTTTTTCTAACTCTAGGTCTGTTCTAGAGTTGAGGATGAGGTGGTAAAGGAATGCCTTGTAGGGGCCTTTGAGATTGACCAAGAATTTGAGATTGGTGTAGGGGCTTAGGGGTGGTCGCGGGCCGGGCTCCCGGCCCAAATTTAACGGCTTGCAAAGAGGAGAGAGAAAATATCGGGCCGGGCCGGGCCGGGTTTTTTTAGCACATAGGTAGAGCCCATTGGGCCGAGTAGGCTAAGCCTAACGGGCCGGGCCGAACTTGGGCCGGGCTGGGCTAAGCCCAACGGGCCGGGCCGAAACGGGCCTATTCGAAAAAAATCATAAACTTAATCATAAGTTTTAGTCTAAATTTGAGATGCTGATTTTCAAATTTTTATTTTTGATCTTTACTAATACGTTTTAAGAAATGCAAAAAGATATTTTTTTTAAAGGATGGTATAAATAAATATCATGATTATATTTGGTGGTAGTACGTACGTTTATGTTTCTGTGATATGATTATGTTTAGTGATATGATATATTGTTCATCTTATTTATATATATATATATATAATTGTTGTATTAATAATTGACACAAATTAATGTATTATCCAATTATAAAACTAGGAATTGAATGTAATTATATATATGATTTAAGTGATATAATCTAAAAACTTGTTTATACATAATTATATATCTATGCGCCTACGGGCTAATTATATATCTATGTGGCCTAACGGGCTTTCTTGTTTAGGCCGGGCCTATGGGCGGGCTGTACACCCAAGCTTGAGCAGGCCTCGCCCAAGGCGATGGGGGCGGCCATCTCAAAGATAACGGGCGGGCCGGCTCGGCCGGCTTTTCCAATGGGTCGCGGGCCCCATCGGCCCATGAGCCCGCTGGCCAAATTTAGTGACTGATTTTCAAATTTTATCTTTAGGCCATCCAAGTATTGTCCAATGACTTTCAGTGACTTTTGGAAGGGTAACTTCTGACCACTTAATTGTTTGAGGAATTGTGACTTGGGCATCTGAAGTGTGACTCTGGATCAAGATAGTTTGGTCTTTTGGGCTTTTGTTCAGGGCTTGGAAGTTCATATTGGTGCCTATAACCTTATAGTAAATTCTCTAAACTAAGGCTAAAGGTTGGGTTCCTGGGAGGACATTATAACCTTCAATCTTAATATTCAGAGTTAAGGTTTTTAAGACATGTGGATCACTAAGACTTACAGTAAAATCAGGATAACAGTCAAAATGAACTGGACCATTACATAAACTTGACTCAATTACTCCTAAGGTACTGTCACTAAACTCAGTAAATCTAGCATCACGCAAACAAAGGAGAATAGAAGCTTTTAATCCTAACCTGGTTAGGGGCTTAACTGCAACTTGATCTAGGCCAATATGTAAGAAATTATTACCGTCTTTCTTATGTTTTCTAATTGACTCAAGATTAAGCAACTGACAAGTTTCATGTTCTTACTTAAAGTATATATTTGTTCAACTGTTTTTTCATTGGTTGTGCTAGTAAAACTTGAAAGCGACCAATTTTTCTTATAAATTTTTTGATTTGGGACTCTAGGTATATTCCAATCTCTAAAGTCTAATTGTTCTTCAGTATTAGAATTATACTCAAATTGTTCTTCATTAACTATCTCTGGGAGGCGGCTTATACTGGTTTTAGAGCTACTCGAACTACAAGAGTTTGTTCTAAATAAACGACTCATGACTGCTCAAGTGTTTGGTGTCGATCTTTAGGAAGAAGATAAGGATTCCTAAATGACCGTTTACTCTACAAGAAACTTATTAACCTCTCTCAATTTTCTGTCTCGCCCCACCGCTCGTGCCCTCTACCCTAGGGACTTATTGTTTGGAACAAGGACTCACGGGTCAGACCTTAGAAAGAGATCAACAAATGACTCAAAGAATGAAAGGAAGAAGAAGGAAGAACTGAAAACTTCTACTCAGAAGCTTAAACCACCCACTTGGGCGGGAATGAGTAGCAGACTTAGACAATCTCGGCTTAAAACATTAGATTCTTTTGCAGTTGTAAATCCTTCTGAGTCGGAAACTGAGTCAATAGTCAGTTTAGAATCAGAAACTAATAATATTTCAAAAACTTAAAATGCTTTTAAAAATTTGGAATTAGACAACTAGTTGAAAGTCAAATGGTTAACTAATCATGCCAGTCCTACAAGCCTAACCAAAAATTGGTATCCTAGGCCAACACCCCCCATTCAATTTGAAGAAAGAAATTTTCAAAGTCAATTTTCAATATCTTCAGATAAATTGTATGAATGGAATATTGATGGTCTGTCTGAGCAAGAAATTCTTAATAAACTTCAACACATGTCCATGGTTGCTAATAGTTATATCACCAATCACAGTTTTAGGCAGTCAGAAATAGTGCCTCTAATTGTCACTGGGTTCACTGGTAGTCTTCGGTACTGGTGGGATAAGCACTTAACCACGGAGTTGAAAAATCACATAATTCATGTAGTTAGACAAAATGAAGACGGTCTTCCTATATTTGACAAACAAATTGGTCAAGGTATAGAAGATGGAGTCAACACTTTGTTTTATACAATAATTGAACATTTTGTTGGAACCCCTAGTAACACTACTGCTAGAATCCATGATCAACTTAGTAATCTCCGTTGTCCTAAGTTGTCTGATTTTAGATGGTATAAAGATGTTTTCATTTCTAGAGTCATGCTAAGAGATGATAGTAATCAGCCGTTTTGGAAAGAAAAATTCATTAATGGTCTTCCAAACCTGTTTGCTCACAAAATTCGCACAGTCCTAAGTAACGATCACGGTCAAATTGATTGGGATGTTTTAATTTCACCCAAAGAAAAGTTGGTCAAAAGCACCAAAAAATGAAAAGAATAGTCGTTTTAGGAAAAATTCCGACAAATGAAAAGTAAAATGTTGCAAATGTCAAAAGTTTGGTCACTATGCTAATGAGTGCAAATTGAAAGATACTATTAAACAATTCAAAATAACAGATGAAGAAAAAGACAAGTTGATAAAAGCTTTAGAATTAAATAATTTTGAGTCAAGTGACGTCGAAACCATAATTGCTAGCTCAAAATTGAGTTATCATCGTCCGATTCACTGTCCAGTTCACCCAAAGTTCAATTTGGTTGTCAAGATAAATGTTGTAGTAGATTGAAATCTGTTTTTGTCCTCACTAAACAGGAAGAACAAGAAGAGTTTTTACTTGATTTAATTAGTAAAATTGAAAATCCATAGTTGAAATCTGAATATTTGAGAAAATTGATTAAAGTTATCAGTCAAGAAAGTCATAGTTCAAGCCAGTCCGTCCCTCAGAAAATCAGTCTAAATACAACTTTAGAACGGTTTAATAAGAGGAAAGAAGTTACCTTGCAAGATTTGCATTCAGAAGTTAAATTAGTCAAAAAAGAAATAGTTGAATTAAAACAGATGAGTCATAAGTTGCAAGTCGAAAATTATGAGATAAAACAAGATTTAATTAATTTAATGGGAAAAGAAAAGTCAGAGTCTAGAAGCCAACCAGGAAGTCCAGAAAACTCCGATGGTGAATCGTCAGACAATGATCATGCCATTAATCTGATAAAACAAGTCAACTTCAGAAAATGGTATTCTAAAGTCACAATATTTGTTAATAATTTTGGGTTCAACACAGTTGCCTTATTTGATTTAGGAGCTGACCTTAATTGTATTCAAGAAGGCCTAATTCCTACAAATATTATCAAAAGTCTAAAGAGTCTCTTAGAACTACTTCAGGAAAATCATTGCAGCTTAATTATGAAATTCCCAAAGCCCATGTTTGTTAAAACAAAATTTTCTTTAAAACTTCATTTGTCTTAGTCAAGAATATCATAGATGAAGTTATTTTAGGATTACCCTTTATTGCTTTATTGTATCCTTTCCAGGTAGAATATGATGGAGTTACCTCTACCCATTTAGGAGAAAAGGTAAAGTTTGAGTTCCTAACTAAGCCAAAGTTGCACAATCTAAAAGCCCTTCAAAAGAATTCAGTTTCAAAATCAATCCATTTAATTCATAATAAAAATAGTCAGTTGAATTTCCTTAAAGAAGAAGTCAAATTCAAAAGAGTCCCAAAATTAGTCATTAATTATAAGCCCCTTAATTCAGTCTTAGAATGGATTAGGTATCCCATACCTAATAAAAGAGACTTAATTAATAGATTAGAAAAAGCAGTTGTCTTCTCCAAATTTGATATGAAAAGTGGTTTCTGGCAAATCCAAATAGATGAGTCAGATAGTTATAAGACTGCATTTGTCACTCCCTTTGGTCATTATGAATGGAATGTAATGCCTTTGGTCTTATATATGTCCTGACTGGGGACTCTAGGTATTATTCAAATCTTTAAAATCTAATTCATTATTAGACTCATATTCTATTTGTTCTTCATTTACTTTCTCTGGGAGACGACTAATAATGGCTCTAGAACTGCTCAAATTACAAGAATTGGCTCTAAATAGGCGACTCATGACTACTCAAGTTTCTAGGTTTGGCTACTGAAGAAGAAGATAAACAAGGACTTCTAAGCTGACCCTTTGCTCTACAAGAAACCTACTGATTCTCTCACCCTCCGCCGCGCCACCGCTCATGCCTATCTCGTGACTTCTGTTTGGAAAAGGACTCACTGCTTGGACACCAAGAAAGAGAACCAACAGATAACCTGGAAAATAAAAGGAAGTGGAAGAAGAAACTGAAAACTTCTACTCAGAATCTTAAACCAGCCACTTGGGGGGATGAATAGCGACATGGGAACAACTCTCACAACTCTTACGGCTCTGATACCAAAAAGGATCTAGAAACAGGAAGGATTAATACAGATAGTAATGAAGCCGACATAATAGAAGAGACGCAACTTATGCATGAATCTTATCAATGAAAAAATAAACATTGAAAATAAGAACATGTAACTTAAGTTTGTTTTTTCAGTTTCAAAGTTATCTCTGAGACTCCCTCAAAGCTACATTCTTAAAAATGTATTCTAAATACAATTGAGATCGAAGCCTCCGTAAATAAGAGAACTGACTCTGGTTTAAACAACTATGGTGAACAAAAGCAACTATGGTAACATTGGATGCTTTGACTGTAAAGGCACGGGCTACTGAGAGGCAAAGGCAACTGAAAGGCAATCAAGACTTTACTTTGCTTTCACCGCAACTTTACTTTTACTCGTGGAATCAATGCTAACTTTTGACTTCGCCCAATTCAAATCATGGTCTTGACTATCGATAATCGCGATCTTCCGAAAGGTGACTCGCTTGGCTAGGAGGCAATCAGATTGACTAGGAGATGACTCTGATTTTAGAGTAGCATCATTATCATCATCCTCCATTTATGCGAGGCTTGAATAATCAATTTTCTGGCAATTTCTTGTAATTCAGATTTTGATTTTCCCTCGGTTAAGAGAGAAGAATGGGAAGAACCACAGGGAGAAGTGGGCTTAGGTTTTGGGGCACTGCAACTGAAGGGAAATCCCTGTAAACATAATCTGCAATTCTATCAACTTGAAATCTATCCCACAATTTGACTGAAAATTGGCGAGAGAAGACTCTGGACTTTCGATTAACATGACAATTCCATTTCAATATCTAGGGGACTTTGTATCTGGGAATGAAAAAGAGCAACTTAGGGAAAAACAATTATGTATTTTTGAACTTATATTTATGGAGAAATAATTAGTTAAATTATGGATTTGGGTGGGAAGAATGTCTGCGACTGGGCCATGTTTTTCCCACCAGTGAAGGAACCATAAGGAAATGGGCTCTTGAATTTGCTGTCAAAATTAATGAACCAAGAGTGACTAAAGTCAATTGTTTGGTGGAGGAAAATTGTGTACCATGCTTCAATATAATCAACATAGTTGAACTCAAGAGTCGACTGGAGTGATTTCAAATCATAAGGATGGCGACTGAATTCTTCTTGACTTAGGATCCTGTGGATGTAAAGAGAGTGGTAGAGGATGATGTGAGGTTTCTCACGATCTCTAATGGGCTTAATTTCGACTGATTGGGTTTCAATGGGGATGTCCCTATAAAAATTGAGGGATTTGTAAGGACATTGGGGCATGAAGTGGCAATTTGGGGGAAAATATTGTTTTGCTAGTTCAACTGGATCAGTAATATTTTCAAAAACATACTCAATTATGAAAAGATGGGTAGTATCTTTTGGGAAATAAGGAGTATCTTTTGAAGTGGAATTGGCAACTGGGCAACTTGGGTTTTGATCTGGAAAGGATCATAACTGAAACTAAGGCAGACTGGTAATTGGGGCGGACTTGACCTACTGTGGTCCCTAGACTAGAGAAACGATTGCTGACTTGGATTGGAGAGCATCCCGGGAAGGGGACGATCTGAGAAGGCGACTCTGATTCGAGTGGGTTCATGGATGGAGGGAGGACTCTGAACGACTGGAATGACTGTGATGGATCTGCTAGTGCTTTTCCTTTATCTTTTCTGCTGGCCATTGCTTATCCTGCAGAAATTCTCTAGTAAGGAAATCAGGAATAGAATTCTCACTTCTCTCAAATATTCAATGTCAAAATCAAATATACTCAAAATAGCTTGCCATCGAGCAAAAATTTGTTTAGATGCAATGTTTTGAACATGTTTTTCTAAAACATGCTTAGCAGACTTACAATCGACTATGACTAAAAACTTTAGATTTAATAAATCATCTTGAAACTTAGTAATGCATAATACAGTAGATAATATTTCTTTCTAATAGTACTATAATTAGAGTGTGACTGAGTCCAAATGCAAGAATGGAAACGAATAATTTGTTTTGGTTGATTTGGATTGACTTTTTGTTTGAGAATACCTCCATAACATGTTTCAGAGGCATCATTTTCAACTATTTTGAAAGAATTAACTGAAGGGATACCAAGACAGGGAAGTGTCTTGACATGGACTTTGATTTGTTTGACAATTTCGGTATGAACTGAAGACCAAGGAGGACGATTACTTTCCAACTTGTCAAATAAAGGCTTACATTGTTTTCTCAGATTTTGATGAAAATCAGAAACATAATTGAGGGATCCTAAAAACCTTTGCAACTTACTTTTCAAGAATTTGATCAGGGAATTTATCAGCAAACTGAATGACTTGATTAATTGGGCTAATCTGTGACTGGCAGATATTGAAGCCAAGGAAATGAATATTAGTTTGAAATAGCTTAATTTTCTTAGCAGAGACAACTAAACCATTTTGCTTAACAATCTGAAGAAACTTATGCAAATGTTTCCAATGTTGTTCTATCGATTGGGAAAAGATAAGAATATCATCAATATAGACAATTGAAAAATGACTAAAAGGATTAAAGATCTCATTCATTATATTTTGAAACTCACTGGGCGCATTTTTTAGACCAAAGGGCATTACATTCCACTAATAATGATCAAAGGGGTAACAAAGGCGTTTTGTACCTATCCGACTCTTAGATCCGTATTTGCCAAAAACCACTTTTCATATCAAATTTAGAAAAGACGACTACATTTCCTAATCGGTTAATTAAATCTCTTTTATTAGGAATAGGGTATCTAATACTGTATTAAGCTGTTTGTAATTAATGACTAATCTAGGGGCTCCTCTTTCTAATTTAGTATTTTTCTAAACATAGAAGGTCAAGGTGACTGGCGACTTGCTCTTACGAATTATTCCTTTCAAACAACTCTGTAATTTTTGTTTTACAAAATTCCATTATTTCTTGACTCATCTGTATTGGTCTAGCTTTAGTGGGGATATTTTTCTCACTAAAGGATTTGACATAAGGGAGACTGACAACATGTTGTTTCCTATGCCAAAAAGCATTGGGTAACTCAGAACAGAGTTCATGCTTTTAATTTTTCTTCAAATTTCTGGATTTGTGACTGTAAAGACTCATTACTTAATTGTTGCTCCAATTCTTTTGAAATGAACTTCTTCTTTAAGGAAATCTAATTACTTATCTTTATTTTGAATTAGCTTGATTGTTTAAGTAACTGCATGTCTCTGTAAGGCTTTCAGATTGTGCAACTCAGGTTTAGTTAAGAACTCAAATTTGACTTTTTCTCCTAAATGACCGGATATAACACCATCATATTCAACTTGAAAAGGGTACCGAATAACTTCATCAGTAATATTCTTAACTAGGATGAACGAAGTTTTAAAACAGATTTTGTTTGGACATACATGGGCTTTAGGGATTTCATAATTCAACTGAAGCGACTTTCCTGAGTCTGTACTTAATGACTCTTTTGATTTCTTATAATATTTTGTAGGAATTAATCCTTCTTGAATACAATTAAGATCGGCTCCTTAATCAAATAAGGCAACTGTGTTAAATTCAAAATTTTTGACAAATATAGTAACTTTAGAATACCATTTTCTAAAGCTTACTTGTTTAATTAAATTAATGGCTTGGTTACTGTGGGGAGATTCATTGTCAGAATTGGTTGGACTCTCTATTTGACTATTTGACTCAAAGGCTTCTTTTCTATTAAAGTAATTAAGCTCTACTTAATCTCATAATTCTCAGTTTGTAATTTTTGACTTAATTGTTTTAACTCAACTATTTCCTTTTTGACAATTTTTATTTCTAATTGCAAGTCTTGTAAGGTGACTTCTTTTCTCTTATTAAACCTTTCTAAGGTATCATTCAGACTTATCTTTTGAGGATTTGGGTGACTTGTGTCTTCTTGACTAATGACATTTCTTAACTTTTTCAAATGTTTAGATTTCAACTTTGGGTTTTCAACTTTGCTAATTAAATCAATTAACAATTCTTCTTGGTCTTCCTGTTTAGTAAGAACACTAATTGATTTTAGTCTATTATAGCATTTATCTTTACAACCTAATTGGATTCTAGGTGAACTCAACTGGGAATCTTGAGGAACTATAGTTACCTGACTCAAGGCTGGTAACTAAAGTGTCGGCTGTATCTAACTCATAATTACGTAATTCTAAAACTTTAATCAATTTGTCTTTTTCCTCATCCGTGATTTTCAATTGTTTAATCGTGTCTTTTACCTTACACTCATTAGCATAGTGACCATACTTTTGACATTTATAACATTTAACTTTTCTTTTGTCGGCAACTTTTCTTAAAGTTATTATTCTTACTCTTTTTGGGTGCTTTGACCAATTCTTACGCGGTGAAATCTCTTTTTACTATAAAATTCATTATTTTCATTATTGTGTTGGAATTATTGTTTCTTACGTGAATAATGACGACTTTTACTAAACTGTCGGTTGTGGTAACTAGGCTTGTTTTTTCTTGAAGGAGGAGTGGCAACTAAACCGTATTATTCGCAGAAATTTCCTAAATTCATATTTGGCATACTCTTTCTCAGACAGTAATTGTTTACTAATTTTCATATCAATACACATTTTCATACCTTCTTGATTAATGGTACTAATTATGTTACCATAGGTTAAACCATCATAATCTATTTGACCGTGCTCATTACTTTAAGACTGTACGAATTTTATGGGTAAATAAATTGGGAAGGCCATTAATGAATTTTTCTTTCCAGAAGGCTTGATTACTATCTTCTCTTAGCATGACTCTTGAAATAAAAACATCTTTATACCATCTAAAATCACTTAATTGCAGGCATCTTAAATTACTAAGCTTATGATGGATTCTGGCTTGTGTATGACTGGGTGTTCCTATGAAATGATCAACTATTGTGTAAAGCAGAGTATTAACTCCATCTTCTATACCTTGTCCTAAATTCTCATCAAATAAAGGAAGACCTTCTTCATTAAGCTTGACTGCATGGATTATATTTGATCTAGACTCATCACTTAAGTGTTTATCCCACCAAGAACGTAAGGTTCCGGTGAAACCTGTTTCTATTAAAGGCACAATTTTAGACTGTCTAAAACTGTGATTAGTGAATATAACTATTGGCAACCATGGACATATGGGTTAACTTATTCATTATTTCTTGTTCTGACAAACTTGTCTATATTCCATTCATACAACTTATCATAAGAGACTGAAAATTGACTGAGGTTATTCCTTTCTTCAAACTGGATATCTAAGGGTGTTGTCTTAGGATACCAGTTCTTAGTTAAACTAATGGCGTTGACTCTGTTTGTTAACCGTTTAACCTTTAACTCAGAATCTAATTCCAAATTTTTAAATGCATTTTCAATTTTTGAAATATTACTAGATTCTTCAATTTCCATACTATCAACTGACTCAGTGTCGGAAAGGGTGACTAAAGGTGCATTAGATCCTAGAACTTTAAGACCAGATTTCTCAGTTTTAACCGGGATTAACTGCTCAAGCATTTCTTCTATTTTTTCATGGTAGGTGTTGTCTAAAGGGTAGGATGCAACTGTAAATCTTGAAATTTAACTAAGGGTTTTTCTTTCAAAGGCATAGAGCTTGACTCAGGGAGGAGTTTGTCTACTTTAGTTTCTATTTTATCTAATTGGTTCCCAATAACTATTAGACTTTGATTCGTATAATTATTTTGCTCAATTACTAATTTATCATCATTAGCTTCTAGGAATTTAAAGGGACTGGCAATTATTTTGGTTTTTCTATGATTGATAACTATTGTTTCTACTGGGGGATGACTAGATATGACTTCAATGTTGTCTACTTTTTTCCATTTTTCTTGGGTTAAAGTTTTTAACTCATTTGGCATATAATGACTTTCAGCAAAATCTAAGTAAAAAATTTCTAACTTGGCTGACCGCATATAATCTTTCCATTCATTAAAGATTTGGTCTTTTTTCACGACTAGGTAGGCTGTGTGGTAGCTATTTCGCCTGTCTTGATTCTCAGGAGCTTGAAGATGACTTTCTAATCTTTTCCAATTAATTTTGAATTTCCTATTAAGGGTTCTTAATTGATTATCTACAACAACTGGGTAGAGATCTGTCTCAAAATCAGCTTGTGTGGGTGATTCAGGGGATTCAAATTTTTCTTCTTTGGCTGGTTGCTTATTGTAGCAAGGATGACTAACCTGGGAAGTTTTTTGTAAAGATTCTAATTTAAAATCTATCATTGCTTTTTCTAACACTAGGTCTCGTTCTAGAGTGGAATAAGAAGCTGCGAATGAATGTCTAGTAGGGATATGTCTCTGGGATTGACCAGGTGTGGGCAACTGGTGTAACTGGACTGTAGATTTTTGTGGTGGTTGATTACCAAAGTTAATTTTAACTATGCCGTCCAAATATTGTTGAATATAATCTAAATTATTTAGACTATGTTGAATTGGGGCAGGCTGATTCTCAGTGGTGAGTGTCCAATCTAGAGGAAGGGTGACGTCTCACCATTTAATTGTGTGAGGGACTCGTATATTGGCCTCGGGTTTGCTACTTTGAATTAACAGAGTTTGATCTTTTGGACTTTTATTAAGAGCTTGAAAATTCATATAAGTTCCTGTGACTTTATAATAAGTTCTATAAACTAGGGGCAATGGTTGAGTGCCTAGTAAAACCTCGTATCCTGAAGTTTTGATATTTAAAGTTAATGTTTTTAAAATATGGGGATCACTTAGACTTATTGTGAAATCAGGGTAACAATCAAAATATACTGGACCATTAAACAAACTTGATTCAATTATTCCTAGTGTACTATCACTAAAATTAGTGAATCTAGCATCTCGAAGATAGAGAAGGATAGAAGCTTTTAATCTTAATCTGGTGAGAGGCTTGACTGCAACTTGAACTAGACCAATATGTAGGAAATTGTTTCCATCATTTTTATGTTTTTTGATCGACTCAAGATTAAGCAACTAGCAAGTTTTATGTTCTTTACTTAGGGCATAAACTTGTTCAACTGTTTTGACATGGGTGGTTGACTTAAAATTGGAAAGAGACCATTTTTTCTTATAGATGTCCTGACTGGGGACCTTAGGTATATTTCAATCTTTATAATCTAATTCATTACTAGAATCATATTCTAATTGTTCTTCATTAACTATCTCTGGGAGACGACTAATACTGGCTCTAGAGATGCTCGAATTACAAGAGTTTGTTCTAAATAAACAACTCATTTTTTGCTTAGGGACTGGGGTCGACTTCTAAAGAAGAAGGTGAACAGAAACTTCTAAAACCGACTTATTACAAAACAAGAAACCTAGTAGCTCTCTCGCCCTTCGCTCAGGCCGCAACCGCTCATGCCACACCTGAGACTTACTGTTTAGACTCTAGGACTTACTGTTTGGACACCAAGAGAGAGAACCAACAGATAACTTGAAATAATAAGAGAATATAAGAAGAAATTGAAAACTTCCACTCAGAAGCTTAAACCAGCCACTTGGGCTTGAATGAGTAGCAGACCTAGAACAACTCTTCAACTCTTACAGCTCTGATACCATAAGGGGTCTAGAACCAGGACGATTAGCATAGATGGTTAAGAAGCTCAAATAATAAAAGATGCAGAATTTATGCATGAATGAAATTAATGCATATGTGAAAATACTAAAAATATAAATAATTGAAAACATTGTACTTAGAGAAACCTTGATTGAAAGATTTTATTGATAGATAGCACTCAGAATTTACAAGAGTTGTTCTAGGTCTGCTACTCATTCCCACCCAAGTGGCTGATTTAAGCTTCTGAGTAAAAGTTTTCAGTTTCTTCTTCTATTCTCTTATTATCTCAAGTTATCTGTTGGTTCTCTCTCTTGGTGTCCAAACAGTAAGTCCTAGAGTCCAAACAGTAAGTCCTAGGTGTGGCATGAGTGGTTGCGTCCTAAGCGGAGGGCGAGAAAGCTACTAGGTTTCTTGTTTTGTAATAAGTCGGTTTTAGAAGTTTCTGTTCACCTTCTTCTTAAGAAGTCGACCCCAGTCCCTAAGCAAAAAATGAGTCGTTTATTTAGAACAAACTCTTGTAATTCAAGCAGTTCTAGAGCCAGTATTAGTAAGTTACCTGAGTTAGTTAATGAAGAACAATTAGAATATGATTCTATAATTGAGAACAATTAGATTTTAGAGATTGGAATATACCTAAGATCCCTAGTCAAAATATTTATAAGAAAAAATGGTCGCTTTCTAGTTTTAATTCACCCACTCATGTTAAGACAGTTGAACAAGTTTATGCTTTAAGTAAAGAACATGAAACATGCCAGTTGCTTAATCTTGAGTCAATTAAGAAACATAAAAATGATGGAAATAATTTCTTGCACATTGGTCTAGTTCAAGTTGTAGTCAAGCCACTTACCAGATTACGATTAAATGCGTCTATCCTTCTCTGTTTATGAGATGCTAGATTTACTAATTTCAGTGACAGTTCTTTAGGAATCATTGAGTCTAGTTTGTTTAATGGCCCAATTCATTTTGATTGTTATCCATATTTTACAATAAGTCTTAGTGATCCTCATATTCTAAAAACATTAACTTTGAATATTAAGACTTCTGGTTACAAAGTCCTCCCAGGTACCCAACCATTAGCCCTAGTTTATAGAATTTATTACAAAGTTACCGGTACTAATATGAATTTTCAAGCCTTGAATAGAAGTCCAAAAGATCAAACTCTTTTAATTCAAAGTAACAAAGCCGATGCTAATATTCGAGTTCCTCACACAATTAAATGGTCTGATGTCAGTTTACCTTTAGATTGGACATTAGTTACTGAAAACCAACCTGCCCCTATCCAACATAGTTTAAATAATTTAGATTATATTCAACAATATTTAGACAGCATAGTTAAAATTAATTTTGGTAATCAACCTAAGTCCATAGTCCAATTACAGCAGTTGCCCACACCTAGTCAGTCAAAGAGACATATTCCTGCTAGGCATTCTTTTGAAGCTTCTTCCTCTTCTACTCTAGAACAAGACCTAGAGATAGAAAAAGCCCTAATTGATTTAAAATTAGAATCGTTAAGAAAAACATCCCAGGTTAATCAGCTATGTTATGGTAAGTCACCAGTTAAAGATGAAATAAAGCCTGACTCTCCTGAGTCACCCACACAAACTGATTTTGAAGCCAGTGTTTATGTAGTTGATAATCAATTAGGAACCCTTAATCGACAATTCAATATTAATTGGAAAAGATTAGATAGTCATCTTAATGCCCCTGAAAATCAAGAAAGAAGAAATAGCTATCATACAGCCTACCCTAGTAAAGAAAAAAGACAGCAAATCTTTAATGAATGGAAAGAATATTTGCGGTCAGATAAGTTAGAAATATTTTACCTAGATTTTATTGAAAGTCTCTATATGTCCAAAGAGTTAAAAACTTTAACCTAGGAAAAATGGGAAAAAGCAAGTAACACTGAGGTCATATCTAGTCACCCCCCAGTAGAAACAATAATTATTAATCATAGAAAGTCTAAAGTTTTAGCCAGTCCCTTTAATGTCCCCAATCACAATGATGATAAGAAATTAATTGAACAAAATAATTATACCAACCAGAGTCTAATAGTTATAGGAAATCAATTAGACAAGATAGAGACCAAAGTAGATAAATTGCTCCCTTATGATTTAGGAAAATCATCAAAAGAAAAATCCTTAGTAAAATTCCAAGATTTACAGTCGCATCCTACCCTTAAGACAAAACCGACTATGAAGAAAATAGAAAGAAATGCTTGAGCAATTAACCCCAGTAAAACCTAAGAAATCCAATCTTAAAGTTTTAGGTTCCTCTGCAGCTTTAGTTAACTTATCCGAAACTGAGTCAGTTGAAAGTATGAAAACAGAAGAATCTAGTAATATTTCAAAAATTGAAAATGCTTTTAAAAATTTGGAATTAGAAAATGAATTCAAAGTTAAAAGGTTAACAAACAGGGTCAACCCTACTAGTTTATCTAAGAATTGGTATACTAGACCAACCCCTCGGGATATCCAATTTGAAGAAAGAAATAGTCAAAACCAGTTTTCAGTTTCATCTGATAAGTTATATGAATGGAATATAGATGGTTTGTCTGAACAAGAAATAATGAATAAGTTAACCCATATGTCTATGGTTTGCCAATAGTTACATTACTAATCACAGTTTTAGACAGTCTGAAATTGTGCATTTATTAGAAACTGGTTTCATCGGAACCTCATGTTCTTGGTGGGATAAACATTTAACGGATGAGTCTAGAAGACAAATAATCCATGCAGTTAAACTTAATGAAGATGGTCTCCCTATATTCGATGAACAATTAGGTCGAGGTATAGAAGACGGAGTTAACACTTTGCTTTACACAATAGTTGAACATTTCATAGGAACACCTAGTCATACGCAAGCCAGAATTCATGATCAACTTAGTAATCTGAGATGCCCCCAATTAAGTGATTTTAGATGGTATAAAGATGTATTTATTTCCCGAGTCATGCTTAGAGAAGATAGTAATCAAGCTTTTCGGAAAGAAAAATTTATTAATGGTCTTCCTAATTTATTTGCCCAAAAAATTCGCACAGTTTTAAGCAATGATCAAGGTCATATAGATTATGATAATTTGACTTATGGTAATATAATTAGTACAATTAATCAAGAAGGCATGAAAATGTGTATTGACATGAAAATCAGTAAGCAAATACAATCAGAAAGAAAGTCTGCTAAATATGAGTTAGGAAATTTCTGTGAACAATACGGTTTAGCTGCCATTCCTCCTTCTAGGAAAAACAAGTCTAGTTACCATAACCGACAGTTTAGTAAAAGTCGTCATTATTCCCGTAAGAAACAATCATTCCGACATAATAATGAGTTTTATAGTAAAAAGAAGTTTAACCCGCGAAAAAATTGGTCAAAAGCACCGAAAAAGAATAAGAATAATAGCTTTAAGAAAAGTGCCGACAGCCAATGGATTCCCACCACAGTGGTGGTGGATTTCCCCTCCCCTCCATGGCTCCTAGGATCAAATCCCAGTGGGATTTCTTTTCTCCAATGTAACCAAAAAAGAAAAGTACCGACAAAGAAAAGTAAAATGCTACAAATGTCAAAAGTTTGGCCACTATGCCAATGAGTGTAAAGTAAAAGATACAATTAAACAGTTGAAAATCACAGATGAAGAAAAAGACAAATTAATTAAAGTTTTAGAATTACGCAATTCTGAGTCTAGTGAAGCCAACACAATAATAAGCCCAAGTTCAAACAATTATGAGTCATCAGATTCCGAGTTAAGTTCACCTCGAGTCCAATTAGGATGTAATGATAAATGCTGCAATGTTTTAAAATCAATTAGTGTCCTTACTAAACAGAAAGAACAAGAAGAATTGTTAATTGATTTAATTAGCAAAATAGAGAATTCTAAGTTAAAATCTGAGTACTTTGAAAAAGCTAAGGAAAGTCATTAGTCAAGAAGACACAAGTCACCCAAGTCCCCAGAAGATAAATCTAAACACTACTTTAGAAAGATTCAATAAAAGAAAAGAAGTCACCCTATAGGATTTACAAATAGAGGTAAAACTAGTAAAAAAAGAGATAATAGAGTTAAGACAAATAAGTCATAAGTTACAAACCGAGAATTATGAGATTAAACAAGATTTAATTACTTTAATGGAAAAGGAAGCCTCTGAGTCAAAAAGCCAACCAGGAAGTCCAGCCAATTCTGATGGTGAACCTTCCTCCAATAACCAAACCCTTAATTTAATTAAACAAGTAAATTTTAGGAAATGGTATTCTAAAGTCACCATATTTGTTAAAAAATTTGAGTTCAACACAGTTGCCCTTTTTGATTCAGGAGCGACCTTAATTGTATTCAGGAAGGTTTAGTTCCTACAAAGTATTATAAGAAATCAAAAGAATCATTAAGTACAGCCTCAGGAAAGTCGCTTCAGTTAAATTATCTTAGTCAAAAATAAAATCTGTTTTAAAACCTCATTTGTCTTAGTCAAAAATATCACTGATGAAGTCATCTTAGGATTACCTTTTATTAGCATGTTGTATCCTTTTCAGGTAGAATACGACGATGTCATATCTACCAATTTAGGTGAGAAGTCAAATTTGAGTTTTTAACTAAGCCTGAGTTACAGAATCTGAAAGCTTTACAAAAACATGCAGTTGCTAAAATAGTTAAAATAATTCAAAATAAAGATAAGCAATTAGATTTTCTTAAAGAAGAAGTAAAGTTCAAAAGAATTGAACAAGAACTTAGTAATGAGTCTTTACAATTCCAAATCCAAAACTTTGAAGAAAAATTAAAAAATGAAGTATGTTCTAATTTACCTAACGCCTTTTGGCACAGGAAAAAGCATGTAGTCAGTCTCCCATATGTTAAAGCCTTTAGCGAAAAGAATATTCCCACTAAAGCTAGGCCAATCCAATGAGTCAAGAAATAATGGAGTTTTGTAAGTCTGAAATTACTGAGTTATTATAGAAAGGAATAATTCACAAAAGTAAGTCGCCTTGGTCTTATCCTGCTTTTTATGTTCAAAAAAATGCTGAGTTAGAACGCGGAGTCCCAAGACTAGTTATTAATTATAAGCCACTCAATACAGTCTTAGAATGGATAAGATACCCAATTCCTAATAAAAGAGATTTGATAAATGGATTAGGAAATGCAGTTGTCTTTCCTAAATTTGATATGAAAAGTGGTTTTTGGCAAATTCAAATCACTAAGTCTGATAGGTATAAGACAGCATTTGTTATTCCATTTGGTCATTATGAATGGAATGTTATGCCCTTTGGTCTTAAGAATGCGCCTAGTGAGTTCCAAAATATAATGAATGAGATATTTAACTCTTATATTCATTTCTCCATAGTTTATATCGATGATGTCCTCATTTTTTCTCAGTCTGTAGAACAACATTGGAAACATTTGCATAAGTTCCTCCAGATAATTAAACAAAATGGTTTAGTCATCGCTGCTAAGAAAATTAAGTTATTCCAAACCAATATTCGATTCCTTGGTTTCAATATATGTCAGTCACAAATCAGTCCAATAGATCGAGTTATTCAATTTGCTAATAAGTTTCCTGAATCAAATCCTCGATAAAAGCCAGTTGCAAAGATTTTTAGGATCTCTAATATCAAAATCTGAGAAAACAATGTAAGCCTTTATTTGATAGGTTGCAGATCAATCCTCCTCCTTGGTCATCTATTCATACAAACATAGTCAAACAGATAAAAATTCATGTCAAGACACTTCCCTGTCTTGGTATCCCTTCAGTTGATTCATTCAAAATAGTTGAAACTGATGCCTCTGAAATTGGTTATGGAGGTATTCTTAAACAAAAAGTCAATTCAAGTCAATCTGAACAAATTGTTTGTTTTCATTCTAGTATTTGGACACAGTCGCAAAGTAATTATATTACTATTAAGAAATTATCTATTGTATTATGCATTACTAAATTTCAAGATGATTTATTAAATCAAAAATTTTAGTTCGAGTTGATTGTAAGTCCGCTAAGCATGTATTAGAAAAAGATGTTCAAAATATTGCATCCAAACAAATATTTGCACAATGGCAAGCAATTTTAAGTATTTTTTATTTTAATATTGAATATTTGAGAGGAAGTGAGAATTATGTTCCTGATTTTCTTACTAGAGAATTTCTGCAGGATAAACAATGGCCTCAAGAAAAGATAAGCAAAAGGAACAAGTCAATCAAAACCAGACCCAGTTAAAACAGAGTCGCCCTCTCAGATCGTCCCTTTCTCGGGATGCTCTCCTATTACCTGTTTGGGAACCACAGTTGGCCAATTTCGTCCTAATTACCAATCAGCATTAGTTTCCAGTTATGATCCTTTGCAAATCACCCCTCACGTCACTCCAGTTGCTCCTTCCCCAATCTCTTTCCAAAAATCCTCTCCTTATTTCCCAAAAAGTAGCACTCATCTTTTTGTTATTGAGCCCATTTATAAGTCTTACTACGCCAGATATGATGATTAAAAATCATTTTCCCCCACATTTCCATTATATGCCACAAAGTCCATATAAAACCCAGTATTACCGTGATATTCTCCATGAGACCCAGTCAATTGAAATTAAGCCTACCAGAGATAAAAATCAACCCCATATCATCCTCTATCATTTCTTCTATATTCGCCAAATCTTAAGCCAAGAAGATTGGGGTAAACACCCTTATCTTTTTTCTATCAGCTGATTATATATTGGTCACTCTTGACTACAGTCATTCATGGCATTGACTAATTAAACTGGTTGTTGTTCATGAGTTAGTTGACTATTTTTCATGGTCAACTTTTGGTGGGTTTAAGGCATTAACAACAGCCCGAGAAATGGTTAAATGTTGACCTTGGCTTGCAAACAGGGTTCCAGCTGCTGAGCTCGGTAAACCAAGGTGAACAAGATCAGCAGCTAAGCCCTGCCTGGGTTTTAGTTACTTAATTCTGACGGACTCTCTTTGTGGTGGTGGCATTTGTCACACTAATTAAGCCAGCCATATATCCTGAACCCTATGGAATGTACAACAGTACATGCTGGTCATACCAAGGACTCACCTAATTAAGCCACCATATACCTGAACCCTAAATGTATACATGGCATAACAAGTGAAACAATTTATGTGTGATAACAGGATGCTTCAGCTTGGCTGCTCAATGAGCCGGATAAGGCTTTGGCATTCATCTTGGCAGATAATGGTTTTGATGTATGGCTTGCCAACGCTCGCGAGACAGAATCTAGCAGCGGACACACATCACTTAGCCCTAATGATCCGGTACAATCACTTTGCTTTTATTTTAATCACACCATAATCTGCATCGTAATTAAGCTTATATGTACTAATGATACATGTTTATATATGTAGGCATACTGGGACTGGTCATGGGATGAATTGACTGCTTATGATCTTCCTGCTGCATTCCAGTATGTGAACAATCAATCAGGACGGAAATTACACTTATGTTGGTCATTCCTTGGTAAATATTTGCTGGATCCAGGTTTTTTTCTTTTTTTTTTTTTCTTTTTTGTAACACATATAATTAACAAATAAATATGACTGAGACTTGGAAAGTATTGAAATTATAGGGAACTTTGACTGCCCTTGCCGCCTTCTCCCAAGAAAAGCTGTTAAACCTGCTAAGATCAGCTGCTTTGCTTAGTCCAATTGCTTATCTTGGTCAGATATCGCCGTTTGGAAGAACTGCTGCCGACATATTTTTAGCTCAAGTAACACAACTCAATGAACTTTTATTTTATTTTGAAATTATGGGATTCTTAGTTCATTCATTATCAAGTAGATTAACTGACCAACACAGAAAGCATACTAGGCGCAGCCATAGCCACCGCACCAGCAAGGTCCCCATCAGAATTCCGAACAATGATACCAACTCTGCGGGATCCATCATTCAAATCCACCGCAACATCAACATTTAATTTAGAATACCCAGTCTGCGGCTGTTGGCACCGGACCACATTAGACGGCAAAGAAGCCTTCCTATGACGATCCAAAATATCAGCTTTGTATTCGACATCATAGTTCTTTACCCGACAAAGAATCTCCTATACTTGTAGAGCACCAACACCAAACAGCACATTAACTATAAATATTATATTAAGTATTTTTTCCGTCTTTTTTTTGTTAGAGCATCTCCAATCATACTCCCTATTTTAGAGTTTAGTTTTAATAAAGACTACATAGTTATTCCAAAGCTCTTCATAAAATTTATATATAGGGAGTTACAATGAGTAGGCTTACTTAAATGAGCTCCGAGTTAAGAAAGTCTCCATTGGACTCCTTAAATGAGATAGTAGGTCTTCTAGGAGCTCTTACACATCAGAAGCGATAAAGAGATTCCTAATGGCTCCTTATTATTAATGATTAGTATTTTAGCTTCTTTTTTGTTCTTTTTTCTTTTTGGAGCCATTCTAACATGATATTTTATTAGGGGCTGATTGTTACACAGGCTTAGACTAAATTTACTCCCCATGTTTGTTTCATCTAATCCTAGTCTTTATTCATGTTTGCTCCTACTCATTTTAACTCCCTAAATTAGGGGCATGATTGGACCATAACTTTTACAAAAAGCTCCCAAAATAGCTCGCTATCCTTTTTAGGTTTATAAAGATCTTATCATGGTGGATGATGTGAGCGTATGGAGTAGCTGATCGATTGGCCAATTATGCTTTGTCCTATTCTGGAGGTTCTCATAGGCATGAATGGTTTGGGATTCCCCCTGATTGGCTCCAAGATACTCTTGTACATGATGATTTGTACGTGATTTTGGTTTTGTTATTTGATGGCATGTGTGGTACTCTTTTTTATCCTGGGATTTTATCCCACGTAGTTATCTCCAAGAAGGTTTTAACATGGCCATAGTATACATGTCAGCGCTTTGTTCTATTGAATGAATTCTACCAATTTCTCTCTAAATAAAATTTTTTTTAAAAATAATTGAACCTGAAAATAAGAATCATGATGATGGTTCTATAATAGGATAAATTCATTTAAAATAGTATTAAATTATTAATCATTAATGATAGAGAGTTATTAGGAGTTCATTTCTCTCTTCTTGGAGCTCCAAGAGGCCTCCTTAATTTAGATTTTCTGACTCTATATATTTTAACTTAGGAGCACATTCAAGTAACCCATTCGAATTTATCATTCCAAGTGTTAGTTTCAAGTTTGAAGATGTCATTTTCTTAACTCTCCCTCCTTTCATCTTATTCCCTCAAAATTCAAAAACCATTTACTTCATCAAAACACAATCCAAAGGTTTATTTTTCAGTTAAGAAAATTACTTAAAAGGTGAAAACGTTCGATCCTTTCAACTTTTTTTTTTTGAAAAGGTTGATTTCATTCCATTAGAAGGGAGGAATAATAGGCATGTAAAGTGTGGCCTCGTTAAAACCTTCCCGGAGAAAACCACAAGGGAAAAACCCCGGGGTAGGAAAGAGTACCACATATGCCAATAACGTACAGAACAAGGAAAATTACATAACATCAGAAAACAAAACATCCTGTAGGAAAACTGGGGGATCAGTAACCCATTCTGCTGCTTCCTAGCTAGGAGTGTAGAGCATAGCGTGCCAGGCGAGTTGCAACCCCATTAGCCTTCCTCTCTGTAAACCTCAAATAGACACGCTCTTGTTTGGCCAAAAGTGTTTTACAATCCTCAATTAGGCAACCAAGGTGGGACAGATCAGCTTGGCCCTGTTGTACTGAGTGTAGAGCGCCTTGAGAATCCCCTTTTATATGACAGTCCAGGTTGGACCATTTGGCAGCATAGATTAAGCCTTCAACTTAAATGACGTTGGAAACAAATAAAATAAAATAAAAATTACAAGAGATCTTACCACATAAAGCGACCACCATTAGATTTCATTTAAATGAGCTTGAGTGGATGAGATTCAATGAAAATGAGAGAGAAGGAGACAGTAAAAAACGAAGAGTAACTTATTAAAATTGAAAATGGTTAGTTGGTTACATGGTTTAAATTAGTTGGCTATGTAGAGCTGGTGTATAACTGAAAATGAAAAGCTGTACAAAACAGAGAGAACGTTTAGGGCAGGGCCTTTCACCTATATATATACATTTCTCTCTGGTGAATTTACTTTTCTTTGTAGCTGGGGAAACAAGGGAGGCATATGTAAAGGGAAGAAGAAGAAGAAGACGACGTCGTCGTACGAAGGAGGAATCAAAGAAGTAAATAGATAAGAGTATATCAATGAGTCCACCAGGATCAGGAGACGCAACAGCGCGGGTGTGTTATAATATGACAGTTTTCATGAGAGGAGATTTTTGGCATGCGGAAACCCCCGCCAACAGATCTCTCCCATCGCTCAACAGCCAATTGGTCATCGTCATGCTCGTCACTCGCATTCTCATGGTTGCCTTCAAGCCCCTGCACCAGCCTCGTATTGTCGCTGATATTCTTGTAAGTAGCCTTATAGCTCTTATGAATATTGAAATGTCATATCTTCTTATATCAAAGCGGAAAAAAAAAAATCTACTTTTGTATAATGTGAGTTCGATAAGATTTTCACGTCAAAATTGTGTTACTCATCCATGTTCGGAAATAGGCGCTAACACAATAGTTCGTTTGTTATTATTATCTATGTTAACATGTTATATGTGTCAATTCGTATAAAATAAGAATTGAGTATAATTTGTTGATTGCATTTTCAACAGTGACACATAAGTTCTAGCATCAATATGCATCCATTAATGAACACTATTTGAAATACCATTTGTTGAGTGAATTGTACCATTGTAGTTTGATTATCCGAACCAACTTTTTTTTCAATCTCCATTAAGAATTATCCTTGTAAAAAGAAAAGAAATGAAAAGAAAAAAAACATATCAACCAAATCGGTTGACTATCAAATAACTTATTTGAGGAATTGCTACTGTATGTTTTTTTTTCTTTTATGAGGGTGGCGTGCTAGTGGGTCCATCTGTTATCGGTGGTATAAACTTTGCTCGCGCGTACATAGCTCCTTTCCACAACTTCTTGACAATAGAAACAATTGCAAGCTTGGGCCTCCTTTACTACATGTTCATGGTGGGTTTAGAGCTTGATTTCAAACCAGTAAAACGTGCTGGGAAGAAGGCTCTGAGCATTGCTCTCGCGGGCCTCGTCGTCACCGTACCCCTCGGCGCGGCTCTTCATTACTTTCTCCTTGGCAACGACTCTCGCTGGAAGTACAAGGGCAAAAGGCCCACCAGGTACGGGCCCTTGGTCTGGGGCATTACCCTCGGCACCACCAGCTTCCTCGACCTAGCTCGAATCCTCGCCGACCTCAAACTCCTCCATTCTGAGGTCGGTCGGCTTGCCCTATCCGCCGCCGTCATTGCTGAGTTATGCTCATGGTTTCTTCTTGTCGTGACCATGTCGGTAATGACTGCGGCCGGGTGGCGCGGGTTCGCGACCACCGTAGCCTTCGTAGTCGTCTGTGTTTTTGTTCTTCGGCCTGCTCTCTTGTGGGCAATCCGCTGCAAATTTACCGAGAACAAAAAGAATAATAATAACGATATGGACCTTAACGTGTGCTTTGTCCTGTTCGGTGTCGTGATATTCGGGTTCATAACGCAAACATGTGGGTCCCACTTCATCGTCGGGCCTTTCGTGTTGGGAGCCATCATGCCCAAGAAGGGAGAGATGAAGAAGATGGTGATGCAGAGGATCCAAAACTATGTCTATCTGCTCATGATGCCCCTTTTCTTCTTGTTCGTCGGGCTAAGGACCGATTTCAGGCATGTTGTTTATGAGGACGTTGAGAACCAAGTGCCCTACGGTGCAGCTCACGCGTGCCGTGTCATGGTGGTTATCGTTCTGTCTTCCGCTTCTAAGATTTTCACCACCTTTCTCGTCGCCTTAATCCACAAAATTCAACCTTGGGACAGTTTTACTCTTGGGATACTCATGAACACTAAAGGATTATTGGGACTCATCATTCTCAACTCTGCTAAGGACCTACAAGTAAGTACTATTCTACCCCACTCGTTATTTCATAAACTAGTTAACAAGTTAATACGACATCAAACATTATTTTTCCAAGTTATATTATATATATGATTCTAAACAACACATATTCAAACAAGAATTTACTTGATGAATCAATTGTTCGAATTCATAATCTGACAACATCGTAGTATTAATTAATTACATGTCTATATGGTGCATATCATGTCTATAGGTCTTGGACCACCGAACGTTTGCAGTAATGATGAGTGCAATTTGGCTAATGACGGTTCCTGTTGGACCCTTCCTAGCCCTGGGTTACAAGACCACAAGGGCTTCCGCACAATACAAAATCAGGAACATACAAAGCTTAGAACCTGATACCGAGCTTCGAATCCTCACATATACCCACACCTCCACCAACGTCTCCGGCATTGTAGACCTCCTTGAGGCTTCAAATCCATCCCGACAATCCTGGATCTACGTCTTCGCCGTCCAACTTGTGGAGCTCACCGGCCAAGCTTCGGCCATGCTCATCGTGCATGACGCTTGTAAAGCTAACACAAATCACACCTGGGCCAACACCGAGGCACAACCTGAGTCATTCACCTCTAGAAATGCCTTTGAAAGCTACGCCAAGGGAAGAGAAAACGTTTATGTTCAAGCACTCACGACCGTTTCAGCCTACAACACCATGCACGAGGACATATGCAATCTGGCTGAGGAGAAGTGCATCAACCTCATAATCATCCCGTTCCACATGCAAGCTAATATAGATGGCGCCATGGAGGATGCCAACCCAAGTTTGAAGGGCATCAACAATAACGTGATCGAAAAGGCCCCGTGCTCCGTGGCGGTTTTTGTCGACCGCGGGCTTAGTATGTCCCATGTGACCGAATCCTGCAAGGACGCCTCCCAGGCCTACCGCCACTTCGCCATGTTCTTCATCGGAGGGGCAGATGACCGCGAGGCATTAACGTATGCATGGAGGATGGCAGGAAATCCGAGGGTTAACTTAAAGGTTGTACGGTTTATCGTTACCCCAAATAACAACGAAGGCAACAAGAAGAAGGAAACTGATCCAAAGGTAATGGAAGACAGTGGGAGGGAGAAGCAAATAGACGATTTGTACGTGGACCAATTTAGGCTGAAGTCCAAGCACAACCCCAACATACAATTCTTGGAGGAGGCCATGAATAGCTGGGAACAAACTCTGAATCTCATAAGGGAGTTGGAGGGTGAATATGACTTGTACATAGTGGGAAGACGGCATGGAAGCACATCACCGGCGAAGGCATTTTTGGATCATTATTTGAGCCAGACTGACGATCAATTGGGGCCTCTCGGGGAAGCATTATTGACTTCAAGTTTTGCAATTAACGCATCCATTCTTGTAGTGCAGCAGGGGGCCGCTGTGGATGAACCAGAGGATGAAAACGTCTCGGTTATATGAAATTAGCAAAAACCCTTCAAAATTCTTTGTGAACTTGGAATAGGATGACTCGACTGAGATCCTTTTCCTTTCTTTTTTGCCTTTCGTTTTGTTTTGCTAAATCAGGAAAAGTCATAAAGAAATTATTCACCCTTTTCATTGCATCTAGTTTTGAACCGTGTCAGTTCTATATTCAAGATATATTAGAATGATACTAAGAGTTTCAGGAAAGAGCTTGTAGCTAAAGTGATTGTGAGTAGGTGCATTTGAAGTTCTCCCACTAAGAAGCGATGTTAGACCAACAAGTAAATGGCGGAGCTTGGATGAAACATTGGACATGCAGCTTTTCTTGCATATGTTTGAGCTAAAAAATTTCCTGGTTCTTAATCACGTTTATGTTAATACATAATTTTATAAAGAATGAAGACGGTGCTAATAATGCAACTTAATTAGTCTATGGACTGAATTGTGAACAAAATCCTCATATAGAATTTCAATGTCTAATGAAATATCTGTAGAATTTCAATCTTTATAACTTCTGACTATTAGCTACACTTGTCACATGAGAATCTTCTGTCTGACTAAGAAAAAATTAAAAAAGAATAATTACAGCTATATTTGAAACTTACCTATTAACCTGTCCATTCACACTATGAAGACGAAGAAGAAGAAGAAGAAGCAATCACAATAAAAAGACCTTATTACACTCGTACACTGAGATGGTTGTCATCCATTCCGGGTGGCGACAATGGTGGAACAGCAGCTTCTTCAAATTCAGCTGCGTCAACTTCCAAGGCCTTCCTGATAGTAGCCTTACTCTCTCCAATTCTGCCAATCTTCCTTGATGGGAGGGATTGGGAGGCAGTAGCTCTAGAAGAGTTGCTACTATCAATTGTCAACAAAAACTTTTCTTTTGAGAGAGCTGTTGGGGCAGATGCAATAACAGAGCTGAACACTCCCGACTCCCGTAGTCCTTGTATTATGACCTGAGATGTACAACAAGGGATAGCTTTTAAAATTATTCAGACATATATATCTATACTAATAAAAAAACCAACTCAATTGTGTTCTGTGCGACCTTAAGTTTTGATTTGAAGCTTTGTCAAATATCTTCATCAGAATTTAATTACAGTTTGTTAATTACATTATTAGCATGAGTTGATCATTTTCAAATATAATAAGCAGCTAAAAATTAATATGAATTATTTGAAGTTCATAGATAAAGATAACCCACTTCCCACTATCAAATTAACTTCCTCCTTTACTTTCGTCCCTCTCTTTCCCTCTGATTATCAACCACTTACGCCCTATCTATTGTAATATACATTATTTTCAGCAAATGAAATTATAAAAGGTCTAGTACAACTGCATGATATAAACACTTGATATGACAGTCTTTCATTACTAGCCAAAAGAAAAATTAAATATGTCTACTTATACCTTTTCTAGACTTCATCCATCACATTAAATAAAAATACAACTACAATGTATCACATTATGCAAAAATACAATTACGGTAAATTTTTCATTACTAGTCAACTTCAAATGTGTCTTCTGCACTAGATATATCAGCTATGAAAGAAAAAAAAAATTGTGACCACTAGTTAGATTCTTTTGTATCTCTTTTCAATTAATTTTTTTGTGGTGAAGAATATTGATAAACATGCTTACCATGGGAGCATATATTCGAGTCAAAATGCCTTTTCTCATAAGTTTCAATTTTATGTCTTTGTCATCCCATACAATGTGTTCATGGTACCTAGAATAGAAGCCAAGCTCAAACATTAATTCACAATAAAGGATTATCAATAATGAAGAGTAAGCTAATTCCAACAGTTCTCCCCAAAATATACGGCATTTGAATTAATACAACTCAAATTTTAAAAGAGGATTAAGATAAGCAAAATAACTTGCACAGAAGATTTTACCATTTCAGCATTTCGTCCTTGGTTGCAGTCGAAGCAACTATGAATGCCTGAAATGCTAATTGTTGGTTAGTATATGAAAGAGTTAGCACAACGAAATGCAATGAAAAAGCACTGAAGACCTGGCAGCCATTTTAATTGTTACCAAAAGAAAGGGGAAATAGAAGGGAAAAGACAAGTCCAAATTCTATTTACAAATTCGTAGAATATTAGCAAAATCTGCTAAATGATTTCAGTAGAAAGTCACTATGCCATATATGCCTCGCTGTAAGATTACGCTTGAAGTTAGAAAATAACACAACTATATTCCTTTTTAATTATTCAATAAACAGCTCAATCAATAAGAATGTGCTTCAAATTTTCAAGAATTCTATTTCTATAAACAACTAAACTTGACAGTCACCACTAGATCCCAAGTTAATCCAAATAGCCTCCTTGACTGCTTTGAATGAAAATGACCACATACAAGAAGTAAATTGCCATGACTCACATAACTTTTTCTGAACTTATCAGATTAATAACAGCAACTCATCTTATTGCCACATTACCCTCTCCTAGGCCTCAAATTTCTTCCAACCAGTTGTATAAGTATCCCTTGTGAACTTTCCCTTTCTATATTGGACCCTTTATAGCTTAGTGCCTATCATGGTCACATTATATAATTCTTCCATATGGACCAACTAGTTAGTTTTATAAACTTAACCAGTTATATCAAGTGCTTGATGATACTGTAATGCAAGTGGAAGAGTTTAACAAGATCTAAACAAAGCATTGAACTCACAGATCTGTCAAATTCCAACATAAAGCATCTTTTCACATCTTCCTTTGTTGGCTTGCAGCCACACCGATCACGTCTAGAAGTCAAGTCTGAAAATCGGGCATATGTGTAGTGTAGAACAGCAGCCTCTTCAAATTTGACTTCACTAAAAGGAATTACAAGAAATATGATTACTGGGATGAATAAGTTCAATAAAAAAAACACTACTCTTTCCATATAAAATTACAGTACTTTGGGGTTTTCATATAATTGTGCCATCTGTGTGCACCATTAGGACGGAGATGATCTTGGATTCGAGCAGCTGACTTCCCATTTCCATAAGTCAAAAAATAGTTTGGGTTGCCACGAGTTGATTCTTTGTACATGCCAAAGTATGTATCTTTTGGTACATGGTCATAATTCCTCTTAAACATGGATACCTGTTTGTGTAGATACAAGAGCAAGACATAGATCAAAGACCATATATTAATGCTAATTGAAATATAAAATAGAGATGATGTGCAGCATTTTAAAAATCAACCAGGATAGATTTATTTGTAGCAAGGTTCGTGACTACCGCATCTTTATGCAGCACACTCCATATCCTATATATTACTTCTCCTAATCCCACAGTTGCCTACTTATCTCCAAACACTATGCCATTATTGAATTAATAACACGTTAACTTCAAAGCTTTCTGTCTAGATTTGAAAACAAGGCAGATCAAGGTAATAGCAAGTTTAATTACAAATTGGAACCATTTCACGTTCTTGGGTAAACATTTAAAACAACATAGCTGGTCTCTGATCCATTAATTCGGATTATATAAAGGCCTAATCTGGTTTTGGTAAAAAAGTATTTTTGATATTAGGAATTGATCAGAAATGTTTTTTTGCATTTAGTTTTAGATCAAAGTTGAAAACTCAAACTAAAGTTAAACTAAAACACCAAAAATGATTATAAAATTATACAAAATGCCACAATTTTGACTTTCAAAAGGTCAAAAATTGGTTGACTTGGGACCTAAAACTAATATAACATAAACCACTATTGGTTTGACTCAGAAAAGAAAATAGGATCCTCACATTTCCAAATTTCAATACTATTTGTGAACCAAATTTCCTATTATATAAATCGGCAGTGTGTTTAACAACTTTGTCCTTGCATAGTTTAACTGGGCAACAATATACTGTTTTCCAGCATGGTAAGTCTAAGACTAAGGATAAGGTTAGGAACTCATCACAAATTCAAAGTTATGATACGCATGATGAAGGAACAGGCAGCAACATATGCTATGTACCTTATTTTACTATCTAAAGACCCATATAGAATAACAAATATCAATCTATTGATTGTTGAACTCTAGAGATATAGTGAAGTCTATTTAACCAAACAAAAAAGGCAAGAGACGATAGAGGAAATTCACCTCAGTAAAAGGTTCCTTAATATCATCGCGTTCAACACTGCTCTCCTACTCAAAAAAAAATAAGCACAGTTAGTTAAATCACTGAATAAAAGCATCAGGGCAGAAACAGGAGCCAATACAAGAAATTAACAAGACTAGCATGCTTGATCATCTTTACATGTCCCAAAATCACACAATTTAAAAGTATCTAAACAATTTCACATACATAGTTCGGGAAAATAACCATATCCACATTCCTAGGCACGTCAAGCAGCAACTGCCTCAAAGAATACTCCTTGGCACCAGCTGGGTGCAGTAACTCATCCGTGTCAAGATGAATTATCCAGTCCATTCCAGCATCCTGATATTTTTGTATGCAGGAGAAAGTTCCAAGCAGATAAAAAAGAAATAAATCAACAAAACCTATTATTATCATAAGGTAAAACTAACAACATAGGAACCAGTAATATGAGAAAAATCTTTCATACCCTTGCCATGACAATAGCCATCTCCATATTGAGAGATTGCTTCACAAATAGCTCATAATTGCAAGGTTTGTAAAAGAAACTGGACAGCCAAGTCTCATTCCAAATTCGGCTGTTGGTACCAAAAACAAGAAGCATAAAATACAAGTGATTTCAGCGAAAATGAAAATAGAATTCTTCTCAGAAGCAGATAACCGCACTGCTGATATGACCTCCACTTGGACAGCTGTGCTTGCTGTTCAAAAAGCACCGCCATGTTTTACTTATCTATTTTTTAGTTTTTGATCCATTTCCCGGCAAGGTTTATTGGTGCAGAATCAATCTGCAGGTTAGGTTTTAAATTTTAACTCTCAATTTTAAGGACTCTTTAGTAGCCCAAAACTCGGGAGTTAAAACTTGAAAGCTAAGCCCTAAACAGGCATGTTTTGCTCTTTATTTCAGTGCAATTTGAACAGCCAGAGGGGCCATCTGAATTATGTGGGTCTCCACAGAGCGGTTATCCATTCCAAAGGCGGATTTTGTGTGTGTGTGTGTGTGTGCATCTACCAAACAACAAAAGAGATAGATATAGAGAAGATTAATCACAACTGACAGGAATCGTAATAATAACATAAGATTACATTAGTAGTAAGCATATAGTCCAAGAAGAACAGCGGCAAAATCAACTAACCTGTTAGCTTGCTGCTCCTCAAGCTGTTTTGTTCTGTATATCACTTTTACTCCCTGAAAAGTACCACAAAATTTATCCTCGACAAATTTTACAACATTAAGCACAGTAGAACTAACAGTAGAAATGCATTTGAAGAACATAAGCAGTCAGAGTGAAATATATTTTAACTCACAGGAATGGACTCCAGAATTTTAGCTACTTCAGGAGATGCAGCCTTTCCTTCCACAAAAAGGAAAAAGGTAGTAGCTCCAATGACCTTGTGATAAAACATCCATGGTAAAATCTGATCTAAGCCAGCTGAAGTACTCGTAGTAATACATATCTGCACACAAAACTAACTTGTTAAGAGAGGAAAACTTCATTCCACCAAAATGTTTGCTTTCCTGATATTAATAAGCAGTAGTCATAAAATAACTAGAACAGGAAAGTCCTAATGACACCTGATTCATATAATCAAATTCTACTACCCAACCATTCACTCTATATACAGGTACCATATAAAGTCTAATATGTAAACAGGCAATGTTATCCCTCACTGCGAGTCCGCAGAACAGGTTGGCAATGAAACAATCAATCGCATTACATTTATCTATTTGAATACCCAAGTTGCTCATGATTATACATCAAACCACATATAACACTCATTAAATGGCTGTAGCTAATTCTTCATTACATTCCATGATTTGAAGAACTATGATATTTCCTATATTCTTAGGCTGTGCAGAATCACTTGACATGCCATTGTCAATGTTTAATCTCTAGAGCAGGGCCTGCACGGTGGGTTCAATTCGGGGCAAAAGAAGAAAAGGAAAACCCATCTTTGCAAGTCTAAAGCATATATAATAGTGTCTTGTATTAACAAGTCAGGCAAGTCTATTTGGAAAGAAAGGTTAAGTTGAGGTTTCCAGAATACGGATGAAGTTGGTTCACATGGTTTCCAGAATATGGATGAAGTTGGTTCACATTGCATGGAATTTGAACAGAAAGTGCTTCATGATTGAGATGATAATATGAAAACTCAAGCACCATATGTAATCTCCAGTGAAGAGCAGCTACTATGCTGCAACAAAATTCACTTCAATTGTAAGCTTTTGGTTTTTTATTTATTTTTGGTTACCTCTGTTCTAGCTTTAGCTGATCTGTGTTTGCTTTGCCTCAAATTATTGAAGCAACTTACTGCATTAACTAGCGCTGAAAAACAATTTAACAATCCAAGGGTCCATGGTTCAAGTGAAAAATCAAAAGCTCTGGTCTGAAAAGAGAGAATTCAAAATTCATAACAAAAACTTGCTAGTTCCTAGATTCTCCGCAACAAAACTATTGCTTGACCAATGCACCACCAACAAATCACACCTAGTGTTGGGATAGCGGCTCAAATTAGTTGTCAAAGGCATGGAGGATAACCGACGACTGGTCAGAGACAAAGGGGGACCAGTCGGTATTAAAGTTTGGTCACTTTCGGTGCAAACCGACTGGAGACAGGTCAGCCCTGCGCATGATTATGTTTCCTTTTTCGATTTTGAGTCCTATTAGGGCATGTTTTTGGATTCCTAGTTCTATTGAGCTTGGGTAACTTGCTCTAGTGAAACTAGGGTTTTGAAAGGGAGACTATAAGTATATCCTTATGGTGTTAGTCTCCGTGGTGTGTGATCAAAGGGGGTGATCAAAAGATGTCTAGTGGCTTTGAAGATTTCGCCCATATGGTTGTGGCATACCGAGTGAGAGAAAAACTATGGGAGTGTGAGAGTGAGTTTCTTGGGTGTACTGGGGTTGAGATGAGTGAAATTACTTGTGAGTGTGAGGGAAGAGGCTATCTCCTCTTCAATGTAATTTTACTATCTTTCTGCCGGATCGTCTTCATTAGCTTTGTGTGTTGTGTGATTGATTGTTTTCTTCATTTTATTCTCTTGGTTGTTTTTGCGATCTTCGGCTAGGAATTGTGTGTGAATTCTTAACACCTAGTACACACCAAAAACTGTTCAACCAATCAATGAACAAACAAAAAACTATAAAGAAAACACCTATGACCCATGAACTGAGAACATTAGCACCAAATGGGCAGACGATCCATTTTCAAACATAAGCATACCAGCATGAGAAAAAGGATCTATTAGCCAAACAGCATTGCACCAAAATATAACTAAAAGAGCTAAACTTATCGCAAAAAGTGAAATGCAAGATTGGCACAACTCCTTTATCCTTTCTATAAAAAAAAAAAAAAGGCTCACTACATATAAACAGCCTCAAAAAAAAATCTAGAACCCGTAATCTTAAACCCAGATACAGATCAGACGACAGTCGCCAATTTCACAAAGTAACAAAGCTTTTGGCATCAAACTGTACGACCCCTCAGAATTTTCGAATCCAGCAGCAAAACCCATAACCAGATCAACCTCAAATCCAAAAAGAAAGAAGAAAAAAGAACACACCTTTGGTCTCAAATTGGACACAGAATCAAACTTCCAATTCTGATAGTAGGGAAACGAAGGCGAGGCTGAACGGCCGAGGCTGAGGCAATCGGACGGCGTGGAGTGAACAACAGCGGAGGAGAGAGGAGAGGCGTCCATGCCGGGGAAGAGGTGGTGGGAACCAGGTGGGGACCACCGAGTGGTGGGGTCGGGGATGCCACCGCGCCATTGGAGAATGAAGGCTAAGGCTGCGAGCGAAAGAGGGAGGAGAGTGAGGAGGAGGAGGAGCTTCGATGTGAAAGTCTGAGATGACGAGGAGGAAGAAGACTGCGGAGTTGAGCGGAGCGGGGCGTGGAGGTGGTGGTGAAGGTGGTGGTTAGTCATGATGGTCGTTTTACTTTTACGTCATGTGAGACTTTACAGCTTCACTGGGATTTTAGCAAACAATTTCTTCTTTTGCTTTTAAATAAAGTTTGAAAAACAGCTCCTGCTACAATTTAATCACGCTACCTTTTCAAGAATTGAAAAATAAATAAATAAATAAAAATAACACTAAATTAGAAAAAGGGTAAACTGTTGAAATGCCCCTTGAACTTTTACCTAATTATTAATTTACCCCCTGACTTTCTTTTTAGAAAATTAAGGACTCGAACTAAATTTTATTCTCAATTTCCCCCCTGCCGCCTAAATTCTCAATATTTCATCCAATTTGTCGTTAAATATGAGGGCAAATTGGTCATTTCATATGTTAAAAATAATTCAATACTGTAAAATAAAATGGTATGACATATAAAATGAAAATAATTTTAATTTTAATAAACAAAGGGCTGGGACCCATCCATCATTTCTTCTTTCTCTCTCTCGGCGACCAAACCCTTTCTTCCCTCTCTCTCTACGACTCCCTCTCTTTGCGACCAAAACCATCAAGCCCCACCCTCCAACAACCCTATTTATTCAGATCTTGAATCCATTGATGAGTTGTGCAATTTGAGGTCGAGATTTTGGGTGAAAGGGCAATGAACTTGTGAGGTGAAGAGGTATGGACCTTTAAGTGAAATTAAAATACAGGGTTTTTTTTTTTTTTTGTTCAAATCCTCAAGGAATACGAATTGAGAATAAAATTTAGTTCCATCCCGGATTACATTACATAATCATGGTCATTACATAATCACGTTCACGTAGATTATGAGGCCTATAATGAATTTGGGTTTTTGATCCAAATGATTACTTTAACCCAAGGTGTACTCTCACCACTATTCAAAACACTTAACACGTGCCCATGAACATAATCATAGTTCCATAAATATGAAACAAAGAATTAACTATGATTATGTTAATAGACAAGTGTCAAGTGGTGAGAAGGATTATGATGGTACACCTTGGGTTAAAGTAGTGAGCAAAAATATTTCCATGAACTTATGCCCGAATTCTCTTTTAGTCCTCCAACCAAATTTTTCACTCTAATTGTCCTTAAACTCTTTCTTTCATATCATATAGCTTTGGGGTAAATTAAACTTTAAACCCTAAAAAAACAAAAAAAACACCACTTTGAGATGCCCTAATAACCCTAGACCCTAGCACTCACCGCAATCTAGACCAAACAATATTGTATACGACCCATTCACATGACATGAATTCGCAATCCTAAATCAATATTCAGGTTGGGGCTTAACGGGTTGTGTTGAAAACGTGTACCCATTAGCCACCAATCAAGTTAACGGGTTGTATCATGTGAATTCTCGAATACTTGTTATCACCCGTTAAGAGTATAGCAATTTTGTAGTTTTATATGTCTTTCTTTTTTTCTTCCCTTCCTTCTGTTGAGGCCCAAAAAAGTCAATGGTTAGGCCCAAATAAGTTTCCTACCCAATATGATATTGTATTAAGGAAAGTCACATATCATAGTACACGAAGGCTCGTCATATACAAGTCATAGTCCACATGTCATGCTAAATAAATAATTTGTCATGCCAAGGACTGAGATAATATTATAAAATACAAGCCCATGCTAAACTAAGCACCATGTCCCTCTTCAAGGACGATAAAATTGAAGCACGCCAAGCAACACGCCACGCCAAGCAAGGAATTATTATTCCGCACCCAATCACGCCACAAGCTTTAAGTGGGCCCCAAGCCACTCAAATACCCAGGGCTTGCTTGAGTGGGTTGTGGTATGGATAGTAATAAATTGTCATGAGACCCATTGATGGGCCGAGAAATGGAAGTCTCGGGTTGCTTGGGAGCCTCGGGACTCAAGCTCATTTCATAGGCCCAAACATGTGGGTGAGCACAAGATAGAAAAGAATAGTCCATCACTCCAAACAAAAATAGACCAAAATAGCCTATTGACTCAACCAAAAAGCCCAAACGTTTGATAAAGAAAGCCCACTTACTTAATGAATCACATTTGCCCATACAATTACTATAATGAGCTACAAAAGCCCCAGCACTTGGCTGGAAAAACAAAAGCCACGAAGGGGAAGTCCGAAGGTCCATTATACAAAGTTGCTGGGAGGTTCTAGCACATAGGAAGGGAGCAAGTTTCAAGCAAAAGACACCCAAGGGACCAAGGAATATTGGAACGCATATCACCCTTTGAACCAGCATGCATACCCATTCTCTTCCACTAATCAGACCTGGCCATAAAAAAAGGAAGAAAGGAAAGGAATGAGATGGCTAAAAATGGGAGTTCTGAGGCACCTGCGGGAAAGGGTCTTGAGCTCCCACAAATCCCTGCTTTTGTGCAAATGGGCAGAGTAGATTTCACCAAAATAGGATGGTTGAAGAGATGAGGAGAGAAAGGAAGGGAAAGACTTGGCCAAATTGGATAGAAGCCCTTAAGATTTCTTGGAAAAAGGTAGCTTCCAACGCCTATAAAAAGAGGCATTTCCTACTCATCATCAACAACACACATCTAGAGAGCAAGCTTCATCTCTCACTCTGAAATCTCTGCAATTTCGTGCCCTACTCCTTCATTTCCTCCCATTTTCTCTTATGGCATGCCATTCTAGAGTCTTGACATAGCTTTTGTCAGGCTGGAAAGTTACCCAAAACAACCCACATTTCAGAGAGCAAGCTTCCTCTCTTACTCCCAAAACCCATCAATTCCGTTCTCAGCCCATCATTTTCCCTTAGTTTCCCTCTTGGCAAGTTGTTCTCGACACTTGATAGAGTCTCTGTCAAGCTGCCGGAAAAAGCACTCAAGCCATCTACTTCTATTTTTCCTTATTCTCAGCCAAACCTCTCTGCAAACTCTTCACCTCCTACCTTAATACCCATTTTCCCTTAGGAACACTTAGTTTTCTCTTCAGTACTAAACTCATGACAATTTTGCTCTCACGCCACAAGCTTCTCATGCCAAGCTAGAAAATTTATCTGTAAGCTATTGTTATTTTTGTTGGTGAAGGTAACCAAGGTATTTCCTAAGGCATCTCTGTCCTTTGAAGCATTCTTGGGGCTTGATCTTCAACTCAGGCTCAAGGGGCAATTTCATCTATTTTTGCTATTTAGGCAACCCAAGCCTATAATAGTTGCTGGAAGAAAAAAAGCCTTTACATAAATAGCAAAAATAGCAAAAATAGACTGTCGTAAATAGCAAAAATGGATGAAATTGCCCCTTGAGCTTGAGTTCAAAGATCAAGCCCCAAGAATGCTTCGAAAGGACAAAGATGCCTTAGGAAACACCTTGGTTACCTTCACCAATGAAAATAACAACAGCTTATAGATGATTTCTTGATGCTTACAGATAAATTTTCTAGCTTGGCATGAGAGGCTTGTGGTATGGAAGCAAAATCAGCATGAGTTTAGCACCAAAGAGGAAAATATGGCTTCCTAAGGAAAATGGGAGTGTTTAAGGTGAGGAAGAAGAGGTTTGTAAGCTGATTTGGCTAAGAAGAGAGAAAGAAAGAACCATATTCTTCCAGCTTGTCGATGTGCAAGTAGTCCGCCAAGAAAAAATGGAGAAGGAGGGTAAATAGTGCACGAGATTGCTGGGTTTTCGAGGTAAGAGAGGAAGCTTGCTCTCTAGGTGTGGGTTGATTTCGTTGGGTAGAAGAGGCCTCATTTTATAGCCACTGGAAACCATCACTTCCCAAGAACCTAATGGTTTCTACCCATTTTGGCCAAGCTTTTCCCTTCCTTTCTCATCTCCTCCCTTGACTTTTCCTATCTTGGTGAAATTTCCTCTGCCTAGCAGATATTTTTAGGAGCTCAAGGCCCCATTTCCCTCAATTGTTTCAGTGGGAGACTTCCATTGCCAACCATCTCCTTCCTTTCTATCTTTCCTTTTTCCATGGCTAGGTCTGATGAGGGAATGAATTGGGGCATATATGCTGGTTCGAAGGGTGCTTCTCTTCCTGGCAGCTTGCACGTTAATATCCCTTGGTTCTTCAGGTGTTTTGTGCTTGGAAATTGTTCCTTCCCATGTGTTGGAGCCTTCCAGCAGCTCTGCATATGTGGACATCTTGCTCCCTTCGTGGCTTCTATTTTTCAACAAGGGGCTGATGCTTTTACTGCTTCTCATTTCTAATTGTATGGGCCTTCCAAGATAATGGGTTGGTTTGTCAAAATAAATAGGCTAACTTCAACAAGTGTTGGACTATTTTTGTTGAGGTATTGGGCTAATTTGGTTAAGCTAATGGTCTATTTCCTCTTTTGTGCTCACCCATATGTTTGGGCCTAAGAAATGAGCTTGAGTCCCGAGGCTCCCAAGTAACCCGAGACTTCCATTTCCCGAGGCTCACCCATATGTTTGGGCCTCATGTCGATTTATTACCATCCATACCACAACCTACTCAAGCAAGCCCCGGCATTTAAGTGGCTTGGGCCCACTTAAGCTTGTAGCGTGGCGTGTTGCTTATTTACTTGGCATGGCATGTGTGCAAGCGCATAGGATGAACTTTCGCGTGCCTAAATCGGGTTTCTTCTCGGTAAGGTATCGCATTGAGCTGAGAATTTATTTGGGCGAACTGTGGATTTTTTGGGCCTTAACACCTTCTCCCATCCCCAACTCTTCTTTGGTTGAATTTTTATTTCTTATTTTTCAGCTCTCTTTTTTATTTTTTTATTTTTTTTCAGTTTCTTTTTATTATTAATGGGTGAAACATGTCGTGTCATGTCGTTCGTTATTTTAAGGGGTCGTGTTCGTGTTTTGTATTTTCTACCCATTTACTTAATGAGTTGTAGCATGTCAACCCGTTAAAAAAAGTGGGTTGACAAGAACACAGTAAACACGACTTGTTTGCCATGTCTATCAGAGTTGCACCTCCACTTGCATCCGCCCCATGACCCCACATCTACCTCCCTCTTGCTCCATGGCACCCACCTCCCCTAAAAATAAAGGGGCAGAAGAAAACTTGCAACAACTATGCAAACTCAAAAAATACCGGAGAACCCAATTAATCAATTTGAGAATAAGATTAATTCAACAAAGGAAAGTGGGGAATATAATTATAGATGCTCTAAGTTGTGTTTGATGTTTAGTTTAATGCTGCGATACTCACTTTTAATTTCAATATTGTTCTACTTGTTTTTATTTTCTATGTTGTTATACTTGTTTTTTTTTTTTTTTTTTTTTGAGACAATATTTGTTTTAGCAATTTTAACTTTTGAGGTTAAAATATTTGTACATAATTTAAGATAATATAAATAAAAATTAACTAAAAAAAGTTATGAAAAAAGAAGGTTTAAATAATTGTTAAACAATAATTATTAAAGCTTGGGTCTCATATTTTGATAGTGTAAGATGGATGAAAAGAAAACTATTTGAGGCTTTACATGTCAATTTTTTGGAGCTGATTTTTCCACTTCCCTCTTTTCTACTTACACTCCTTTTTACTTTTTAATCATTTTTAATTATTTTTTTCCTTTTGATTTCCTATTCTACCCTTACTCTACGTTAATTTCTTTTTACTTCACTTTTTACTTTTTCTTTATACTTAAATTCCCAACTTGCAATTCATTTTACTAAAAGCCCTTGCAGCCTTACCACTCCGCAATGGTCCTTCCCACTTCTCCACCAGTTGAGTAGCTCCTCCTTTTCCTGACTAGGCTATGCCCTTATTTTCTTTTTCTTTTCAAGTTTTTTTTTTTTTCTAATGATATATTTTAGTTTAATTGAATTTTTAATGTATTTTTTAAAACTAATTCAACTTTTTATTAACTTTAAAAAGCTTTATAGGTTTTCAAACTAAGATGAAAAAAATATTATCATGTTTGGGGAAGCAAATGTTTTGCAAACCCTAGGTCGAATAATTAATTCTATCTATTTGGGGATTGTTTGATTGAATTAGGGATTCTTACCATAATTGGAGATTTGATTCTAAATTAAATCCCTAATTTGATTCGATCTCTCCAAGTTATGGAAAATAACTTCTTTCTATGTGAGGAATTATTCTTCTAAAACCCTAGCTACCAAGGCTCCTATAAATATATGGCCATGCACAAGGCAAGAGGTATGTTCAAACCCTAGCCGCCACTTTCTCCCTCTCTCACACAAGAAGAAGGAATACCAAGACGAATATTCTCTAGGGAGGAAAATCACTCTCACAATTTGGTGCTTTCATTGAGAGTGCGAGTTAATACTCAACGGATGCTCCAAAACCATTTCTACACTTTGTTCCAGTCAATCATGGTTGGAAATAGACTTACGAGGAGTATGGCCGCCACAATGATGCAATCCGCGACAGATCTGTGCCTCCCACATCACGACTACCTAGCCAAGAGCCTAGTGGCTCACGCCGTTGCACCATAGCAAGGTTTCATGGCTAAACCTCCTCATAGCCACCAAGCCTAGCAGTTGGAACTGAAGCCCTCCTCTCCCCTGGGTTTTGTTTTCCTCCTCAAGGGAAAGTTTGGAACAATGAGCCAAACATTAAATGCACATTTTTTTATGACTATTTTGTTCCCATGAACAATTTAAAATTACAATATAGCATTAAATGCAGTCCTTTTTTTATTTGATTTCATATTAGTATAATTGGAAAATAAAGTGGTATTTCCTGGTTACTTTCCAAGAATTACCAAACATGGAAAATGAATCTTCAATTTCCTAACCCTTGGGAAAGACATGAGAAATTATTTCCCATCAAATCTTTTTTGCAAACCAAACTGAGCTACAAGTCCACAAGGGGAATGGGTTTTCTCACACATTCACTATCAAGATGTCATAAGGGTACGAACTAGGGATGACAAATGGCAATACCATCCCCGTCCCTAGTTTCTATCCCCTCCCCTGTCCCCACCCCTATCCCCATCCTCGTCTCCGTCCTCATCGGGGACTCTCCCAAACCCGGCTCAATCCCCTATTTATTTGTTGAACAACTAATCCATATATACAACACTAAATATTTTCTTAATGTTGGTTGAATAATTAGAAACCTGCATCTATGCAAATAAAATGTAGCCTATTAAAAATAGTTTAAAAAAAGCCAGTTAGATGTCGATCAACACTATATTATTAATATATGGGAGATTCACTATCAAATCCAATATAGAAGCCCAAATTATAAAAAAAAAACCCTATATGAAATGAACTTTAGAAACACACCCAAAGTCCATTTACAACATAACAAAAAGGCTTGTAACTTTTTTTAAATTATAAAATTGTCATTGATTTCTTAAAACAAACCCAACTCAAAAACCTCATAAAAAAAGCCCAAAACACTTAATGGGGCATCAAAGTAATTTAATAATTAAAATTAAATTCAATAGGGTCAGCTATCATTTTTTGGGTATGTTTATATAAATTAAATGGTGTAGGATTTATTTATAATTTTAGTGCCAAAAATGGGTATTTGACTAAATATCTCTTAATATATCCCATACAACTTGCAAACCTATACATTTTTATTTGGAAAATCGAGAGATAGACATGCAATTGAAATGAATGCCGTATGCAAGAACGACTCCATAATGGTTAATTGAAATGAATGCATTAATTTTCTAAAATTATTTGAAAATAAGTTAATTATTGTTTTATAATACATATTTATTAATAACAAATAAATATTCCTTGTCGGGTCGAGTTCGGAGATGAGGATAACAATATCATCCCCGACCTATCTTTGATCGGAATTTAAAATTCGAGGATCCCCGCACTGCCTCCAAATTTCCCTAAATCTCCTTGTTAGGTTCAACTGTCCCGTGAAGATTTTTGTCATCTCTAGTTTGAACATGAGACTGGCTACAAGTCAGGTCCTTTTTCATTATTCTAGACTCAGTTGGCATGAATAATAGTATTTAGAAAAAGAAAATTTTGGTCTAAATATGCTCTCTGTTTTTTTTTTTTTTTATATTCAAATGTACATTCTGCTTTATTTTAATTTAAACTGTGGAGAGCGAGATTCGAATTTAAAAATGAAGTTGGTTATGTTTTTGTATTGTTTTTTTTTTTCCTCCTGAAAACAGTTTTGTTTTTAGCTTTTTATTAAAAGCCTCTAAAAAATTTCCTTTAAAAATATCCATCCTAAATCTAAAGAACCGCAACAAAGAAACCTATTCCTGTACCGACCCATAAACCTAAGCAGCACTCTCTCTCTCTCTCTGCAGTCGATGTTAGGGTTTGTTGAGGGGGTTCTTGAAGGTGAAAGAGAGGGTTTCTTCGTTAAATGCTCTCTCCCTTTGACAGTCTCTCAGTTCCCTCTCTTTTCATGTCTTCAATCGACGTCTTTCTCTTCTCCTCTGCTTCTTCAGGGCCTTACAAAACCCTAATTCTTGGTTTCGGTTCCGACGTTTTTCACATACGTCTTCCTCATTCTCAATCCTCTCACAGGAAAAATTCGTGCTTTTCGTTAGGTGTTTCTGGGATTTCCAATTCGGTTCTGTGCGCAAAATGAGTGATTCTAAGGTGAGTTTTGTATTTGTTATTGACTAGTTTGTCTTTTTGTATGGTTTTCATTTGAGGAGGATAATTTTACTAATCTGTGACTGGTTTTGTGAAGTGTAATTAGAGAGATTGGAAATTTCGGTATTGTAACTGTGAATTACTTCATGCTTGGATGAAACTTCTGTTGGTCTGATTGATTTTGCTTTATGGATTGGTTCGTGGATTGTGATGCGTGTTTTCAGTTCCATTTTATGATGGATATTTGGTGTGGGAATTTATTGTGGTGGCAATGGCTATTCCATTATAACACTGCTTTACCTCACTAGGCCTTAAATTAGCTGTTGAGTAATAATGCAGAAGTAGATTTGTTGTTATCATTGCTGTTTCAGCATCAAGTAGGATATTTTGCACCGTTCTAGTCTTATGGTTTATTATGTGATTTACGAATTAATTGGCGTGGGATTTTTCTCTTCCTTGTGCTATAAAATCTGCTAAATTTTGTTGTTATTCCTTGTTTGCAGCTATTCGTTTTTGGGTCATTCTCTGAAGACGAGACCAGGTCATTGCTGCAAAAGCAATCACCTGGGAAGGCTGAAAAGCCTGTGGAAAAGAATATATTGCAGTTTGGGTCTATAAATTTTGTTACTAAAATATCTTCGGGTGAATCTAATGGTGAATCAAGCAGACCACAAAATTCTGTGAAAGGGCTCAGCAAAGTTCAGCCTTTCACTTCACTTAATAAGCAGAATGAAGTGGAGGCTGTACAAGCAGCAAATGACAGTTTACCAGCATCTTTAACTACTCCTACAGAGAATGGATGTACTGATAATTATAAAAATGGTTCTGCCCATAGTAATGGTGTGAAAGAGGCGACAAAGGATAATATTGATGTAGCTTCATTACCTTTATCCAATAATGAAGGTGGTCTCTCCAATCAATTTTCAAGTCTGGAATTGCAGAACAGAGAGCAGAATGGTTGTGTTGATGATTTATCAGCTTCTAAGGTAAAGGGGGAACTACAGAAGTGTTTGAATGGGCCTGTTGCAGTTTCTACAGTCTTGTTGCCTCGTGGTTTAATCAATTCAGGGAATCTGTGCTTTCTCAATGCAACACTACAGGCTCTTCTATCCTGTTCTCCTTTTGTTCAGCTTCTGCAGGAATTGAGAACTCGCAAAGTGCCTAAGGTTTCTTTTGTTTGTTTGATTGTTTGATTACTTTGCATTTATGTGGTTTTAGTAGATTGCTATTTGCAAATAACAAAATTTATTTGGACTGCTGATCTCAGAAAATGGGAAGCTACCTTGCCTAATGCTTGTTCTTTTTCTGGCTAATCACTTAACTAATATGTTGCCCATTTGAATTTGAATTTATTAGGTTGGCTATCCAACATTGGGTGCATTTGCAGAGTTCGTCTCTGAATTTGACATGCCTAGTGGTTCAAGTTCAAAGAACAAAGATGCAAGTGTTCTTGTGACTGGTAGGCCTTTTAGCCCTGCCATGTTTGAAGGCGTTCTTAAAAATTTTACTCCAGATGTACCAACTAGCATCTCGGGCAGGCCAAGGTTTGTATCTGATCTGGGTCAATAATTTTCTGTTCTAGTTTTTGTCTTTTTGTATTTTTTATTTCTATGTTGAGCAATCTTATTGCAAATTTAATCCTTGATGGTATTGCTGGCTGAAATTTTAAGGCACAATCATTGCAAAAAGATTTAGACACATGCAGATTTGTAGTCACAAAAGTTGTCCTTCTCTGCCACTTTTTTTCTTTTAAATCCCTTATGCACTGTTTCCTTTCTTTCCTTAAGTTAATATCTTTTCATTATTTCCAAATAAACAAGAAAGGTCAGACATGTAGTGCAATTTTGTTACTTTGTGATTCTCATAAATCTTGTATTGATCGGTAATGGTTTTCCATCAGTATTATTAGGCTTGATTGATAATTCTCATGCTTTACAATTTGTCTGATGGCTTGAAAAAGTGCCACTGCCTGACATAGCTCATGTCTAAAATACCTGCAGTTACAGTGTGTCCACTTAAATTGTTTAGTTTCTGAAAACATGTTACACTTTTTTCCAATTTATTTATCTGTTTGTGGTTTATTACACCGGTTGCAACCCATTTAATGTGAAATAATGGGTTAGACTGGGATATTTTAGAAGTTAACTTGTGATTGGTAAAATGTTGTAACAAATAGGTTAACAATCTTCTGTATTATTCTGAGTTCGCCAATATTTTCATGGACCAAGGAAAGAAGAAACCTAGAACACCTCAAGAGTAATTACCAAAGGGTTAAATTTGCATTAGAAATAAGTAGCTTGTTTAGTTTCTTCTCTGTCTAGTGTAAATATCTATGTCAGCATGTCTATATTCTACTTTCTATTTTAATTTGTCTAGTGAAACTATTTTTGTTTTTCAGACAAGAAGATGCTCAGGAGTTCCTTAGCTTCATTATGGATCAGATGCATGATGAATTACTTAAGCTTGAAGGACAGCCCTCGAGTATTAATGGGCGCAAATCATCTCTAGTATCTTCTGCAGAAGAAGATGAATGGGAGACGGTTGGCCCTAAGAATACATCTGCAGTAACCAGGACACAGAGTTTTGTTCCTTCAGAATTAAGCGATATTTTTGGAGGACAATTGAAAAGTGTGGTGAAGGCAAGAGGTGTGGGGATTGCATTATTCTTATGGCTGTTTAAGTTTTTAAAATGTCTAACAGTTTTGTTAGATATATCTTTGTACTTCCAAATTCTTGCTGTTCACACTTGCATTTTGAGGCTGTGAGGTTCTTCATTTTTTCTTCATAATTTAAAGAGGTAGACAATTTTACAGTTGATTCACATTTTATTTTTTGAAAATTTGAAATTTAGATACAGTTTGACCATATGATGTTCCCTTATTGTCAGCTTCTTAATGTCATATGGACTTTTGGCTCCTTTTCCTCTGTGCATGTGAATTGATAAAAAGATTTAATTATCTACGATTCTTGAGTTTTAGCAAGAATTCATGGTTCTTGTGTTGTTGTAAGTTAGATGTAGTATTTGGCATTCTAGAGGATGTACTTAAGCGTAAAGGAATTCCACATCAGAAAATTTTAATTATATTTGTAGACAAATGTAATCTTAATCTACTCGAGGGACTTGACCTTTGCTCGTTAATAAATATATTTGGATGAATAACCAGAACTTCTGTTTGCTAGTGCATTCGAAGAAACTGCTGGGATCATTTTTCAGCATATGGTTATAGAAGATATTTAAAAAATAAGTAATTGCAGATTAGTTTGCTAGTAGAGTTGAGCTACTTTTATTTTGGTGCACTCTGCCTTCTTTTTTTCCGCCTCAGTAGTGATTCTATCATGAGTTTTATGTGTTAGTTTGGTTTTTGTGAAGCAGGAAATAAAGCTTCTGCTACTGTTCAACCATTTTTATTGCTCCACCTTGATATTTACCCTGAAGCTGTTCGTACTATCGAGGATGCACTCAAGTTGTTTTCTGCACCAGAAACTCTTGAGGGGTATCGAACATCAGCAGCTGGGAAGGTATACTCTCTCTCTCTCTCTCTCTTGGTGACTTATTGTTGTTGCTTAGTTTTGGGTGTAGTTGTAATGTGTCACCCTTTCTGTCCTTGTATTCTGTATAATCAAATTTGAACAGATTGCTTGGTCATGGTTATTTTTTAATTTTTGATGCATACTTCTACCCAGAATAAAATTGTTTGAATTTAAAGGTAGTGCGTCTTAAATACTTATGTGCCACAGTCTAGGTTTTATGATAGTTTTATTTTTAAAAAAAATTAATATCAACCTCAAGCATAGTTTGTTTTCTTACAAATAATGTTAACTGTTGTTTGACTTTTATGTATATCATCGCTTTTCAGGCTGGTGTTGTAAGTGCTAGTAAATCAATAAAGATACAGACACTTTCAAAGATAATGATCTTGCACTTGATGCGTTTTGGTTATGGAAGCCAAGGAAGCACTAAGTTGCATAAGCCTGTGCATTTTCCACTTGAGTTGGTGTTGGGTCGTGAATTGCTTGTTTCTCCAACTACTGAGGTGATGCTCTTTTATATCTAAGTTATTATTTTAAACTTTTATCTAGTGACCCATATTTCTTCTATTATGTGGAAATAATGACACGCCTTTCCTACTCCTTTCTGTTACCAATTCCATGTTTATGTGTTTGTTCTTTATTATTTTTTTCTTTCCGGTTTACACGTTTGTTCTTGAGCTGTATTTGGCTATTAGACAACTTATAATTTTTGTTTTCAGAAATTGCAGGTGTGTTATCAATCAGTTGCTTTTCTGGGAAAAAAATTCTAATGTATAAATCAAGTTATATAAGATTTATATGTGAGTGCAGCAAAGACTTTAATGAGTGAAGGATACAAGGAATTGAGAATGGCACGTAACTACTCTCAAAATGAAACTTTCCAATTTAAAAAAAAAAAAAACTAGATTATTATGAAAGTATAAAAACTCTAGACATAATTTAAAACTACTAGTACAAACTATAATATTTTGAAATGACTAGGTTCAGTGAGTCATTTGAAATTAAGAGCATTCTAATGAATAGTTTGAAACTGTATGATATGAGCTGAAAGTTCCTAGATTTGAAATCTTTTATCTAGATGGATCTTTAATTATATTTGAAATCATAAGTTCATATGATATAGTAGTATAACCTTGTATGGGTTTTGATTGATAATTTCTTGGATTTGTCTATTGTCGTAGTGTGTTTGTGCATTATTTCACCTCTTGACATCTTGTGATCGGAGTAGGTACAAAAAATCTGTGTTACATCTCTATGTAGTATCACTGTGGAACTTGGCCATTTTGTTAAAACTGGTATGGACCTATAAACATTAGTGATTGTGCAGACCCAGAAATACTCAGTTCTTTACCAAAAAAGAAGAAAATAAAGATATTCCTTATTGTCTTCGTGTAACTTATAAGTCTTGAAGTTAACAATTATGGTTTGATTACCTTGTGGTAGTCAGAGCCAGATTTTCAAGATTACTTTTGCCTTTTATATAATTTCTCTTTTTCTTGTTTATTTTCTTCACTTTGCCTCTGCAGGGTCGAAAATACAAACTTGTTGCTACAATAACTCATCACGGGAGAGAGCCCTCGAAGGGGCATTATACAACTGATGCTCTTTATACCAATGGTCAGTGGCTACGCTTTGATGATGCATCTGTCACTGCAATTGGAACCGGCAAAGTATTGCATGACCAGGCATATGTCCTCATCTACAAACAATTGTAAAAGGGCAGTTTGGGACAAGTAATGTGTTGCATTACCAGGCTTATGTCTACAAGCAATTGTGGAATATAACCGAGCAGTACTGACTTCCCATTGAGAGAGACCTATCCCGTTCATGTAATGTGTTGACCTCACTTGGAATCGTATCTCGTTCCGTGGGTCGATGCTATAAACTTGCCTACAATTCCCATACGAGGGTGGTGGCTAGAGAAAATGGCTGTAACAATTCTTTTTAACTTATGTCTAGTGTAGCGGTTTTCAGTTGTTTTATGATGTAATATATATGGAAGATGCTGCTGATATGCTATATTTAGTGAATGCTTTCATGTTATACTTATGGGGTCGCGTTCATATTATCCAGTAACGTCCTATGCTTCGCACAAATGAGTTTTACAAGTTCTGTTTGGATACTTTACTGCCACAAGTAATATCTGAAGAAATTACCAATTCAAAATCACAAATTGCAGTCTTCAGTGGCACATTTGAGTTTATAACAGAACAAAATACTTATGCATATGCGCTAGCACAATGTTGGCCTATTTGGGAGGACAGGCGCCATGAATCATGCAAAAGATGTCTGAGTAAAGCAGGTGTGCAGCTTCGTAAGCGTTGCCCTCTCAATCAAGAAGCTACAATTTGGATGACAGATTGCCTCTTAAAATACTCAAATGCAAATTTCTTTGGTAAAATAGACATGGATAACATAGTTTATTTGATAAATCCTGATTTCTATGAATATACCCAGTTTCTTTCTTATGCTCGTAGCTTGTTCACCCAATTATGTTTAAAAGCTTCTAGTGGACCGTTGTATGCTCAAGGGAAGCAAAAAATGTTAAAACGGGCAGACATTTTTTGGTTCTGTTGAATGCACCAAAGACCTTTCTGGCACACTTTGTAAGAGTTGTCTTGATGTTGCAACAAATGAATTTCTAAGTCGTGTTTATGAAATAAGAGGTGGATGTGCTATTTTTGGAAGTTGTTACATTAGACTCAAACTTCACAGATATTTTTAGGCAATCATTCTTGTTTTGTTGAGAATGGATTGTTTGAGGAATCTGAATCCCAAGGTTAAACTTTTCCGATAATAGTATTTGGATTTGATCGTGTAATTTGAGCAATAATTATTGTGAAATGTAATGGCAAGATCTTTCCTTTATTTTTGTAGCTTGACTTATGTACATTCATCTTTAATCAGCTTTGGTTTTTGTTTTGGATCCGATATATTATTATTGCACTCCTGCAAACTACACTAAAGTATTTTAACCCCTAAGCATACCTATTTACCTTCCATAATGAGGATAGGTAAACTCCGTTCGCATTTTCAACCGAGCACGCCCCTAAGGTATTTTTTTGGTTTGCAATTTTTCTTTTTTTCTTTTTTTTTCCCCCTGTATTTTGAATGCTAAGATGGTTAGACAGGGATTTTATGGTAAAGTTGAAATTTTTTTTTTTTGGGTCTGATTACGGTAAAGTTGATTAATCATAGAATTTCATGAAAGACCACTCATCCTTCACATCTGAAGAGAAGACAATACAACAAAATCTAATTATCTTTTCTCCTACCTTTATATATATATTTTCTACATGCAAGGTGTAGGTTACACGTACCCTTGGAGAACTCACCTAAGTGAGAGACGTCGTGAGGTCACAACTATGAGAATTGGGCTATTCTCTAGTAACTCTCATGAGAATCAAGAGTAGTGCATGGCCATAATTAACGTTACCTCGCAGCCAAGTATCAACCAATATTATGCGTGGGATATGTTGAAGTTTGGTCAAATGTGCCGAGTTCAATACTTTGAGGTTCCTTAAATGGAGACTATCATCATTAAGTGAAGGTTCGCCACACACACACACACACACACACACACACACACACACACACACACACACACACACACACACACACACACAGAACTTCAGTTGATGGATCCCTCAAATAAGCTTATTTGAGGGAAACTCTTATAGGGGCCACTCCGTATTGTATTTCACTAATCCAAATAATCTATTTTGTAGAAATTCATTCAAAGATCATCTCTATAAAAAAATCACTTGAATTCAATATCATTTGACTACTCAATTGAATTATTGAAATTTTTGTACTTTTTTGAAGCACTGTGTTCATTGCTTTAGTATAACACAATTGGATGTCGAAATAGTTTTCGATTTATCTAATTTTTTGCAAGGATGATCTATGAACATAGACTTAAAAAATAGATGGTTTGAATCGTTGAATTTTTTTTTTTTGTAGGGAACCCTAAAGAGTATCCCTCAAATAAAATTATTCAGGAGATCCCTCAATAGAAGAGGATTGTGTATATATCCGTCTGTGAATGCTGCTCATAGTGGATCTTTATCTTGTATATTAGGTGTCTTGTAGACTGTTAGTACTTGCACGTAGGTAGGCTATAAAGGCTTCAAGACAGCGTCTTTGACGTGTGCTTCACCATACCAAGCTCTCCTTATTTATAATTTATTTTGCTTTTACTTACCTATTAATTTGTTTTTCTTTTGTTTCATTGTACCTTAAAAACTTTCCAATTTGTTTTTATATATTATTTATATTATAAAAAGTTTTGTTTTTGGCTTATACAGAAAAAGAAAAACTATAATTTCGATAACACAACCCTCATCCCTTAGCACATGCAAAATGGGTTCAGCTGCAAACACTAAAATCTATCGGCCATAGCTAAACTAAGCAAATCAGACCAAGTCTAGCATTGGCTTGAGTATTGGGAATTTGAGATATTATAGCTTTTGCTTTTGAATATAATGCTATTGCTAAACGACTTAAAGATTGTTTCTTTGGTTGGGTTTGAGGGAGATTGGAATGAGGTTAAGGGGTTCAAACATAGAGAGGAATGGGTGGCTTAGCTTGATGTGGAAGGATGACCATCTCTCCCCGCCTCTGTATCTCTCTGATCCTCCAGCTTATTGGTTGGGTTTGATTGATTTTTGAGGTTTGGGAAGCTGATGACCTTGTCAGCTGGGGAAGATGGTGGTTGGCCAATGATGAGGATGGGCGTTGATTAGAATGGACGATTTTACCTCTACATTTGACGACAACATTGTCAGAATGTAACTGTGGGACTAATAGTAAAGAGTATGTGGACCATTTGAACGAATAATTTAGTTGAGGGACCAAAATACAAATCGTGTATAAATTTGAGGACCATTTGAGTTAAAAACCCTACATTCTTATATAAAGAATTTGTCAGAAGAAGTTAAGTTTATTGAAAATTTATAATTTTAGCCAATATACGATATTCCAAAAAATATCAATGTTATTCCTGTCACATTTTTTTAAGTGATTATTGGTATTTGCTGAGGTTTTTTTTTTCAAATCAAAATAGTCCTTCAAGTTATGCTCGAGTTTTATTTTAATTCTTCAACTAATTCTTCAAATCATTTTAATAGTCCTTCAAACTTTCCATTTAGTGTCAAATTGGTCCCATCGTCAAAGTCAGTCAATTTTTGGGTTAAATTGAAGGGATAAACCATCCATATGACAATCCCAATCCACATACAACCAGAGTCTCTCTCTCTCTCTCTCTCTCAGTGCGACTCCCACCTCCTCTCCGACGGTAAGCTTCTCAAGGCACCCACTGCCTATCGCTCTTCCCCCAGCCCCAGTCTTCTCCACCACCTCTACCTGCCCTTGGTCCTAGAAAAATAATATAATTTTTTAAAATATAAAAATGGTATCAACAACAAACATATACAAGAACCACAAAAGTAATTGACTAATTAAAATTTAGGATAATATGCAGTTTTGCCCTTGAATGATAGCATAATTGTTAATTTACCACCTAAGCATTTTCTTTTGGGTAAGTTAAGGATTTTTTTTTTTTTTTTTTGAGTTTTTCTATTTAAACCCCACACTTCTATTTGTTCACCTCATTTTCTAAGTTCACCCCAATCTCTAATTCAAAATTTCACAATTTCTATGAAAACCCCACTATCTTCCCTAACTACCCCAAAATACATTACCTAAAGAGATAAAAACATTGAAATTCTTTCTTTTCTTTTTTTTTAAATAGAAGAAATGAAATTCCATTGCAATCACTCAATAAATTATATAACTAGTATGCGAGAAGTTGCCACATTGAAATTCATTTATTAATTTGATGCTAGATTTCATGATTTATATTTGATTTCAAACGAAACTAAAGTACTAGACTAAAATTGTCAAAATTAAAATGAAAGAGAACAAACTAGGTCAAATTATAGGGACTAAAAATCTAATTCAACCTTATATTCTCCCATTTTCTTTTCTTTTTCAGATCGAACAGTGAAAACGAATTCATGCCCTGAAAAAAAATTCTTTCTTTTTCCTTTTAAAATTTGGTACCGTACAATGGTGGGTAAAAACGCCCACAAGCAAACATTCAATTATGGACATGGCCCTAGAAACGCCTACAGTATCCTCAGTAACTATACTTTATACATTTTCTTTTCTTTTTAATTTTTAATTTTGAGCAAAAACTATATACACTTTCTAGGTTAAACTTGAAGGGAAGCAATAGGGCATTTGGTTGGTTGGTTGGTTGGTACTTGGAATAATATTTCTTGTTAGAAAAAAGCAGTCAAAGTGTGTCTGCATGCTGCTGTTTGCTTTGTACTCTCACTTTCTCCCTTATTTTCCATGCCAAATAAAATAAAAATATAGCACTAGCCATCAGCCAATAGCAATTCCAAAAGCAGTAATAATTTCTGAAAGTTTTCTAATAATTCTTTCCCAAAAGTGCTCAACCTAGCTAGTTGCTTTGGTTTGCTTAAAAAGGTGCTTCTGCTATGAAATATAGGTTGGCTGAAAGGAAATAAATAGCCTAAATTTGCTTTCAACTTTTGTTGGCTTCCTGATTTACACTATGCTTTTTAGGTTGGAAATACTTTTGTTCATTTTAATTTAAAGTGTACTTTTATCATCATTCTCAACACTTGACACGTGTCCATTGACATAACTATAGTTAACTATTTACTTTGTATTTATTGAACCATGATTATATCAATAGATACGTGTCAAATATTAAAAAAGGTGATGAAGATACACATTAGGTTAAAGTGGCGAACAAACTCCCCTCTAGGATGGTCCAAATTAAAAGGATAAAATCAAAAGTGACGAAAACAACACCTTGATGAATAAATAGTTAATACAAAATGGAGCTATACTAGTACTTGATCCCACCATACATAATCATAGTGTTTTGGGGAACATAATCATAGCTCTAATTTTTTTTATTTTTTGTTATTTTTGTTATTTTATGTTTTGTAGCTTTAGCGGGTACCTTCCTTTCACCTGAATCAATTAAACAACTTATTTATATATATATATATATATCAATTTTTAATTTTAATTAATTAATTATTTATTTATTTATAAGGGGGTCCATTGTGCTCTTGGTACTGTAGCAACGTAGGCAGAATATAATATTATGGAGTGGCGTTACGAAGCCCTGACTGGTTCGTGGTTGAACCAAGAAATTTGGTGGTTCATGCTTGCGGCTTCAACAAGTGGAGTAGCTGCTATTAGATGAGCTAAAATAATTCGTTTATTTATTTTATTTTTAGGGTTGAACTTGTAAACCAATAATTTAAAACAAAATTTCTGACCCCAAAAAAAAAAAATTAAATTTCTTTTTATAAGTTTTTAATTCCCATTTTATCTTTAAAGTATGAAAACATGAAATGAAAAATTAAAAAAATTTCCTCCACCCTTCACCCTCCCATTTTGATCATTCCCAACACTTGACCGTGAGGCAGAATCATATAAGTAGGGGTTATGGAGTTTGTGTCACTCACTCTCCTGAACTCCTTTTTGTCCACCTTCAACAACATTCACTTCTTTGTGTTGGACAATAATTGCTATACATTCATGTTAGTTTTAGAATAATTGATTAGATTAAGACTAGCAGATGTGATTAACAAAGAAATAATAATCAAGTGGAAGACAAAAAGAATCTATATAATGCAAATCTAGAATACACGAGCTTGAGAATTGCTTAAATACATATTTTCTTTCGCCATATAATCTAACACCACTATAATAAAATAAAAAATAAACAAAAAGTGGCAACAGTCACTATTATTTGGTGACATTTGGTAACTAATGCGGGGGTTTATGTTCTCAGCCTTTAGTCACCTACATGCATTAGTCACCAAATAATGGTGACTTTCGTCACTTATTTTTTGAAGTGCACGTTATGTTCTCAGCACATTCTATCCGTTCCTTCAAGTGACTTCTTTTTCTTGCAAATGAGAGACAAATAGCTGGAGAGCTTTGACTTAAACTATTGTCCTGTAGGCAGGGCATGTGCTTTTCTCCACTAATTAAGAGAAGAATATGTGTAAGGTTGGAAAACACCCAAAAAGGGAAATTTAGCCAAAGAAAATATTCTTTAGCTCTTATACTAAGCAAACTGTTTGTTCCTGTTCTTATTCTGTTTATTTGGTGGGGTTTGGGAATTAAGGAACATCTTTAATTTTCTGTCTTAAAATGCTGGTGAGCCACTTCTGCCTGCCATATTCAGACTGTCCATGTTTCAAGATTCATCTGAATAGCTTTAAGTCTGTCTTTAGCAAAGACAAGATTGTGATGAGAAATGACTTTTTATTCAGAAACACAATCATGCAACTACAAGAAAATATTATTGACTCTTTAATTTGTATTTGTTGAATCCATCAAAACCCTAAATACAATTGACAATTTGACAGGAAATGCAATGACTATACTCTGACAAACAAAAAACCACACCACTTTCCCTTTCCCCTCTAGTATTCCTAGAAATTTACACCCAATTCTCTGAAATAAACTTAAGAAAGAAAGGTATATGTTACAAGTTACAACAAAAACCAAATTTGAGGCTTCAAAATTGCCCCTTTCTCTGCCCTTGAACCTCAGTGAAGTCTTCAATCTTTCTGCAACAGCTACAAACAAGACCCTGTATTGTAAGGCACTGCAAACACCATTTGAAAAAAGAAGGGTGCTTCAATGGATCAATACTCACTAACTTTAAACATTTCCTAGCATAAGATGATGGACTTTTCCTCTGTGGTTTCCTCTGCTCTATTATTAGAGGGCTTGGGAACCCACCAAACCCTTAAGCTCTTGTCAAGGCCTCCACTGTACAACATGAAACCACCACCAACATTATTTGGTGATGCCTGCAAGCACTTAACTGGCCCTTCATGGCCACTAATGATCCCAACTTTACAAAGCTTGCCAAAAGCCTCTCTCTTCCATATGCCAATGCTCTTATCAGCTGAGCCACTGCACAACATCTCCCCCATCAAACACATAGACAAAACAGCCATTTGATGTGCTTTTGTTTCACAAACCAACTTCCAGCTCTCAATTTGATTTTGAACATCACCACAACTCCCTTGCCATCCCATCACAAACCCATCCGAACCGCCTCCATAAACCCATCTACCATCCTCTGAAACGATCACAGAATTAAGCGAAACATCCTTATGACCCTCCAAAATACCCTTCAAACAATGTGAGCTCTTCCCCTCTTTTCCCCAAGCTTTAATTTTTCCATCTGCAGAAGCAGAATACACAATCCCATTACCTGCCACCAGCCCATTAATAGCATCATCATGAGCCTTGATGGATTCTATGCACTTCAAATCCAAGATCCTCCACACCTTAAGAGTCTTATCCCATGATCCAGAGTAAATCAAGCCGTTATAGAAGGCCAAACAAGATATACTATCGGCGTGTTCGATCCACAATCGCTTGTGATGTCTCCGAGTTTGGACATAATTGCTCTGTTTCATGAACTTCCCCAAATAATCTTTAGTTGTGGGAAGTGTATCAACAAGCCTAAACACATTCTCCGATCGCCGCGAAACCTTCCAAACTCTAATCCTGCTATCCTGGTGAGCTGTAAAGACCTTGTTCCCAACGGTGACAAGTGCCTTGACAGAGCCATCGCCTTGTCCAAACTTGGTGAAAGGCCTCAAATCAGGCTGTTGCCACACTATGATGTCTTTGCCTTGTGAAGCACTGAGAATGAATTCCCCACATAAGGCCAAGCATGAAACTGAGCCTACATGGCCAGAGAGCACAGCCAATGATCGATACGAGAAAGACCCCGAAAAGGGTACACATGGAGATTGACACTTGACATGATCTTGGAGCTCGAAATGGCCTGAATCCCGCGGGCTTTCATCTACCTCGCTGCTTGTGCTTCTGCTGTTGCTGCTAATGCTGCTAGTAGGGCTTGTTGCTGAGGCAGAGAGCAAGGGAATTGAGAGGCGTTTGTTTTCCAATAGAGTGGAGCTGATTTGATGAAACATGTTTTATTGTCTGACACTTGATTTGATGAGAAAAGGGTCAGAGTGAGTGAGCGAGGAGAGAGAGATGGTGATCAGAAATAGAGAGAGAGAGAGAGAGAGAGAGAGAGAGAGAGAGCGGAAATGGAGACACGGATTTCTTGGTTGAATAGAGAATTGGTAATTAGGGACATATTTAAACGGGAAGACAGGGAGAGGTGCAACGGCTACTTTGACATGGGGAAGAATTAGTCGTGCAATTAAAAGTAGGTTGCCATAGAGAGAGAAGGGGACCACTTAAAACGCATACTAGCCGGCCCCGTCCCTTTTATTTGTTAATGGGGATTGAGCTGTAGAGCTTTTATTTCTGTTTTATTTATACAATTTATTCTGTTTTATTTATTTATTTTATTCTGTTTAGAGGGTTGTCCGTTGAACAATCATAGCATTCCAATAAAAAATAAAAAATAAAAAGAGACGAAGGGGAAGATTTGTCCTGAAAGCTATTGTGAAATAACATTCCCAAAATCCATTATGTTTTAAGAAAGGAACGAATTGGAATATGTTCCTCATAGTTGTTTTTTTTTTCTTTCGAAAATGTTCCTCCTTATAGTTTATACATGCTAACTGCCGGTAATCACCACAAGTTCTCAGAATTTTCTTTTGAAACTCAAAAATTACTTTTCAATTTTTTGCTGTGATATAATGTTTTTGGGATATCTTTTCCACTATATTGTATGATTAATATTTAATTAAAGGCAAATTTGATGTCAATAAACACTCTACTCCAAAAAAGATAATCACCTATATGTAGTAATTTCACCCGTTGAGTAAAAGTGGCATTTTTTTGAGTTGAAGGCTTAAAGAATTTTTTTTTTTTGGTTGGGTTTTTTTTTATCGCAAATGGTCTCTTCACTTTTTCAATGTCCTCATTTTAGTCCTTAAAACTTTCATTAAAACTAGGGTGGACATCAACCCAGCCAAACTACCTAAATCGGCGGATCTAAACCGTAATGGTCAGTTTGGTTTGAATCTGACAAAGAAAAAAGTCAAACGATTTAAAATTGCATCAGACCATAATGGTTTGGTTCAATTGCACAAATTAGCTTAAATCGAACCATACCGTATATTAGTTGCATTCATCACGTGACAAGCTTTAAAGAGGTATTTTGATCAAAATATAGCTCAGCAGCCCAAGTGACAAAATAAAACTCACATCCTTTGCTCAACAAGGTCATCTATTCTCTATTTACGATTTCACTGGGGTTCCATCAAGAAGAACAGATGACCTTGTTCGCCAAAGGACGTTATCTGTATTTGAATTTAGTGTTTATATAGTTTTGATGAATTTGGTGTTTGAAAAATACGACGTTGGACCAATGTCCTCTCATTTTTGCGGTAGCTTTACCACCAACAACAAATATATTTGATATTTGACACGTTCCCCCTTAAAACTAGGAAATTAATATCTTTGTTTCTACCATAAGCCACTATTTTATTAGTTTAATTTGCTACAAAATTAAATTAATCCTGCTTTGCAAGCTTTAACGATGTGACAAAAAGAAGGAAAACACAAGGCGTGCGGTGCATCATAGTTGAAAGTGATTTGGTTAAGCTCTAAACAAACACCGATTATCATTATTAGCTCACATGAATCACAATCACATGCCAATTAACAACTTAATTAATTCAATTACTTAATTATAATCTTCTCCGACTAAGTGGAAATTACACAAAAGAAGAAGAAAGAGAAAGATTAGGAGCATGTATTTCAACCTAAACCTTAAGGTCTAAGTATATCATATGGTCTACCAGCTCTGATAATAGCCAGAATATTACTACTTTTTCATAGGCCAAATATTAAACGAATTTCAGGCAAAATGGTCGGTTCAAGCTCTTAACTTTTGAGTTATAATAACATGAAATTTGACATATGTAAGCTCCCTCTCTTTTAGCTTTCATTTTAATTCATTCCAAAACTTTTTCACGTGTGGAACAATGTGTTTCCCAAGAAACTGGGGGCCAAGCCACCAGGAAAACATACATTAAAAACAAAATAAAAAAAGATAAAGGAAAAAAGTGCATGCAATATAAACAAATAAAAATAATCGATTAATTATGTTGGGCAGGTTGTTTTGTTTAAAGTTCAATCCGTACTCATAAACTATTCAAAAGTTACGTGCTCTTAAATTATTTTAGTAAAGATAAAGAAGGATCAGCGAACCTACCATGTATTGAGGTGCAATACAAAGCAAAGAATAATAGAAACATTGGGGCATAGAGTTTTATATTGAAGGCTTTATCTAAGGCCCTTAGATGATATTTTATCTATTAACTATTAAATTAAATTGGTTAGTCGTTGGATGAAATTGATTAGTTTGATTTAACGATTAAGAATAGGATCTCATCTGAGGGCCGTAAATAATGCCCTCACGAACTCTATGCCCCAATGTTACTATTATTCTTTGCTTTGTATTGCATCTCAATACATGGTAGGTAACAACATAATATCTTTAACCAGCAGCTTGATACTCCAAGGAACATAGACTGCATATTAATACAATCAATAATGAGCCTGGAGTCTACCTCAATCGGAACTCTACGCCAACATGATGAATAGCATGAGCTAGGCCACATCTCGAAGTGCAAGGCATTCAACTGTAGTAATAGTTGCCTCATCAATGTTCTTCGCCCTTGACAATTGTCATAGCCCACTCTCTCAGCAAGATATTGTCTATTTTGAACTCTACAAGCACAAATTTATTTTTTGGATAAAGCTTATGCTATTTTGCACAAAAAATGTCTTACTAGGTGAGATGACAATTGTTGTAATACCCCGACCCAATTAAGTAGCTTATTTAATTATTTAATTATTTAATTGTGCAATTACACGTTTGCCCTTGGGGGTAGGGGCACTTTAGTCACTTTTTGTTCGGTTTTTTTTTTGGGAGAATTGGGCTGCACTATTATGTAGAGCTCGCCAATATGATTCCTTAGACAGGCAGCACGCTAAATTCCGAGTTGTAACAAAGGTGAAAAGGTCTGAAAAGGGAAAGGTCGTATTAGGAATTACTTAAACTATTCGAAAACCTTAAATACCCAGCTCTCTCTCCTCGTGCATGCGTGAAACCCCCTCGGTTCTCTCTCCTTCCCGCGTCTCTCTCTTTCCCCTTCGACACGGTCATTGAGCAAGCAGTGACTATTCGTCATCCCGAAGACACAACGCCGTCGCTCGCCACCGATGACAACGAAATTGGTCGGAAAATGACAACCATGACCATCGATCATGTCCTTAGCTCCTCACAACACCGGCTCGAGCTCAAAAAGGGAGAATGAGGTGTATGGGACTTTTCTTCCGACATTTATAAATTGGTTGGGCTGCGTAAAGGGCATGATGGAATTGTCCCCTTGTCCGAGTTCGAAAATTAAGCCTCGAAAACACTATGAAAGTACAGCAGAGCCTTAGGAAGTATTTTGGTTACCTTCACCAACCAAAATAATGACAGCTTACAGGTAATTTCTTCATGCTTACAGATAAACTCTTAAGCTCAGCGTGAGTGGCATGTGGCATGGAAGCAAAATCAACATGAGTTTAGCACTAAGAGAAAATTTAGGCTTGCTTTGAGGGAAAAGGAAGTGTTAGGGTAAGAAAGGAGAAGTTTTGTGAGAGATTTGGCTAAGAAAGATGAAATAAAGAACAGAGTTCTTCCAGTAGCATGAATGATGCTTTGTCTGCCAGAAGAGAAGAATGGAGAAGAAAGGTGAATAGTGCACGAGGTTGCTGGGTTTTTTGCAAGTTAGAGAGAAAGCTTGCTCTCTCAATCTGAGTTGGATTCATTAGGTAGGAGAAGCCTCATTTTATAGCCGCTGGAAACCACCACTTCTCAAGAAACCCTAATGGTTTCTACCCATTTTGGCTAAGCTTTTCCTCTCATTTCTCATCTCCCTCCTTGACTCTTCCCATTTTGATGAAATCCCTTCTGTCTATTTGGACCATATCAGAGTTTTTTTTAAGCTCAAGGCACCTTTTCCTGCAACTGTCTCAATGGCAGACTTTCATTCCCAGCCATCTCTTTTATTGCTTTCTTTCCTTTTTTCCATGGCCAAGTCTGATGGGAAAATGAGTTGGGATATATATGCTGGTTCGAAGGGTGTTTCTCTCTTTGGTATCTTACACGCTAATACCCCCTGGTTTCTTAGATGTTTTGGCTTTGAAACTTGCTCCCTCCATGTGCTGGAACCTCCCAGCAACTCTGTTCAATGATCCTGCAGACCTTCTCTACGTGGCTTCTATTTTTCCAGCAAAGAGTTGAGGTTTTTGTGGCTTATTTTGGAGTTTTGTATGGGCCAAGGTGGTTCTTTAAGCAAGTGGGCTATTTTTGTTAAACATTGGGCTTTTTGGTTGTGTCAATAGGCTATTTTGTTTGGGCTATTGGGCTATTTTTCTTTATTGTGCTCACCCACATGTTTGGGCCTAAGAAATGGGCTTGAGTCTCGAGGCTCCCAAGCAACTCGAGACCTTCCATTTCTCGGCCCATCAATGGGCCTCATGTTGATTCATTACCATTCATACCATAACCCACTAAAGCAAGCCCTGGACGTTTGAGTGGCTTGGGCCCACTCAGGCTTGTAGTGTGGTTATGTACGAAATAACAATTTCATGCTTGGCATGGCATGTCGCTTGGCATGTTTTTATTTTATCATCCTTGGGAAGGGTTGCGATGTTTAATTTTAGCATGGGTTCGTAAATCAAGCATATTTCATCTCAACCCCTAGCATGACAATTTATCTATTTATCATGGCATGTAAACTACAACTCGCATGAGGTGGATTTTCGTATACTTCTCTTTACGTCTTTTCTTAATAGAGCGTCGCTTTGGGCCAATAATTTATTCGGGCCCAACCGTGAATGTTTTTGGGTCTCAACAGAGGGTTTCACTTTCCAACATCGATTTCGACCATTGACGTCAATCCACGTATGGATTTCGATCCTCTCATCGTGCTCTTATTGATTGTGTACATGGTTTAGGTTGATTTTGAGATTTGAGAGTTTGACTTAGATAGCTTTAGAGGCCGGTGATTTTGGCCTTGTTTCAGGCACCTCAAGCTATTTTTTTGGCTAGGCCCAAGTACCAAAAAGGCTCCCCTAGTTGTGCTTGAACAATTAGTATAAGTATTGGCCGCTCACTAGAAAGTCTCTCAAGCCACCCACCCCTACTGGCGGAGCGTGGGACATCTGTGGTGGCCTATTGTGTTTTAAAATGTTCCCCATGTCGTCCCGAGCAACAGTATGCTCGAATTTGAAGTTGGTTATCGTTTGACTATAAAACGAATATTGTATCTATTATGCAATATCCAGGTTCAATAGGTTCGGACCGTCCGATTGGTTCCTATTTCAATGATTTTGTTCCCTATACCTCTAGGATCATGTAGGAACTTGCAGATCGAAAATCGGAGTCTCGAATACTTCGAGTCAATGATTTTAGGGTTAGACGAATCTATTGCCTTTCGATCGTGTGATTGACTTAGATCCAATTGCTCGATAGAGACCAAACCTTCAGGACTTATTTAGTAGACTTTGTTGGACCTATAGGAACTTTCGAATCAGAATCAAAGGTTGTGGGCCCCACGGACCCATAAAAGTTTAATAGTGAGGGCCATAGGTATGGTTTAAATCCAAATTTTTTGCATGTAGTGCGGTTATTGCCGAAAATGGATGGAGAAACCACACCAAGTCAAGGCTTGAAGAAAACTGGTGGAGAAAGAGAAGGAGGAAACACGAGAAAACAAAGAGAAACATGGAGAGAAGAGATAAGGAAAACCGTTGCAATCCATGTCATGTGCCATATCAGTCATTTTAATTTTGTATAAACTATTTTAATTGATTTAACTAATACGTTCACTGGCAGATCCAAGAATTTTTTAACGGAGGTACAATTTGGAAAGGCTAAATTTTTAAAAAAAAAATTGACAACCAAATATCCTTATAATTTAAATCATATCAATGTCATTCATAAGTCATAGAAAAAAAAAGCATTACAATTTCCTTTTTTTAAATCCGTTTTAAAAAATCTCCCCAGAGCCCAAGATTGAGAGAGAAACTTAAATCGTAAAGCCCTGGGTTGAGTTACGTGATTATGCAACCTTAATCAAGTCCGAAGTGCCCTACAATAGGTTTACAGTTAGGGTTCCAGGCTTGCGAATGGTTTTGGACCAAGTTCGGATAAGTTCGAAAGTTATGGTTTTTGTTTCGAGACTTGGATTTTTGGTTTGGAAACTAAAATTCCATTTTTAGAATACTAAAATAATTTTCTAGAATTTTTAAATAATTGAAACTATTTTAAAAATAATTTTACATTCCACAAAATTCTTTAAGATCATTAAATATAATTTATTAATTTTTATTAAGTAATTTTTATGAAATTACTTCAAATATTTAAATACTAATTCTTCACTAAATAAATAAAAGTAATTAAACCATAATATATTCAACGTCTATACCTTTAAAATATTATATTTACTATTCTATACCTTAGTATAGCCGCACAGCTATACTCCTTAAATAATATTCTAACAGTATAGCCGCCCGGCTATACGCCAAAATATTATAGTTAGAATTTTTTAAGCACAGCCGGTCGGCTATACTCTAAAAATTATAAGTTTCGCTGTTCGGCTATATACCAAAAAAAAGAATATTTTACAGTATAGCCGCCCGGCTATATACCAAAAAGACTGTGCAAAAAAAGAATATGTAAAAGTATAGCCGCTCGGCTATATACTAAAAAAAGAATATTTAAGAGTAGAGCCGCCCGGCTATATACCAAAAAAGAATATTTTAAAGTATAGCTGCCCGGCTATACCCTGTAAATAGCATACTACGAAAACCTCTCCAAACGAATTTCCGTCGGCACAGGTCTATGCCGGCAAATGTTTGTCGGATTAGACTTCTTCCGACAAATGTTACCTCTTCCGACGAAATTTCGTCGGGAGAGGTTTTTTTTTATATTTATTTTAATAATTTTAAAATATATAATTAGTTTCTTTACTTTTGTTTTTTGGCCAACTTATTTAATTTAATATATGTGATTACGTAATATTTTAGCCTTTTTGAATCATTTTAATTAGTAATTACGTATTAATTATTATTTCTTTTGTGAATATTTAAATATGTTACTGATTTAATTCTACTATGCAATAATGAAAAAATAAATTACTCATTTTTTTTTGGATGTCTTAATTAAGAAAAATGAAAAAAGCCTTTTCAGCCCACGAATTGCAACCCTTTTTAATCTGTTTATAATTTAATCATTTGCATTGCTAGAATGCCCACGAATTGCAGCCCACGTTTCCTTTATTTATTTGTTTCTCTCCTGGTCATATGAACAAAATATAATGCGTATACAAATGCTATATAAAACAGGCAGAGGGTATGCTGTTATAAATAAATGATGTTCAAAGTAAGACTAAATAATTTTTTTTTAAATGCAATATTCAAACATTATTATTAATCGCCAAATAATATAACATATCATCGATTATTTATAATACCTAAGACGCTATTATGTTTGACCAAAAAAAAAAGACGCTATTATGCTAAAATGTTTTTTCGAAATTTGAGAGGGGATGAAATGGTGGCATGTTAGTCTTTGCATTAAGTGAGATTAATTACAAAAAAAATTATACTGTCATATAATAATCACAAAGAATGAAAAAAAATTCAAATTTTAGTTTTTACCAAATAATTAGTAATGTGAAAGATGATAGCTTCATAAATGACTTGACATGACAATATGTTAGTTGTTAAAAATAAATGATGTTTAAAATGAGACCACATATAAAAAAAAGAATTATTTACATTGACAATATGAGGATTTCGTACTTTTGTAAAACTCGAGATTACACCCCTAAGGTTTCAAATTGCTTTTACAAAACCTTTTCTATTAATTTTCTGTTCTTCAATTGTTGATGCCATAAAAGAATTTCTCCAAATGACAACGTTAACTTCAAATATTAGATTGCGAGTACACCCATAAGGTCTAAAGGGAAAGGAAAAATAATATAAAATTTTCTCCTACGATATTAGTTTTAACACTCTTTATCCTTAATAAGCATCTCCAAAACTCAAAACAAGACATTCCTTAAAACAAAGAATTTCCTTACAAGCAATGTAAAAGTCACAAACATATTGCTGGCTTTGTCCTTCTAAATTGAATACCAATATAAACATGTTGAAAGGGAAGTGTTTGAGGGCAATACTTTATTGGGGTGAATTAAATTACCTAGCATATAATCTATGGTTGTTGGGTTCGGTACATGCTGATTTACCAGCATCCAACAAGAGCAAGGCATGCAAATTTAGACTTAGGTTTTAAGTTTAACTGAAGTCCTAGCTTATGCTAAGGTCAAACATGCATAACTAAAGTAACATGTAACTGAGAAACTTACTATTTTCAGCTATTGTGTCTTGAAGCGAGCTCCACTTGCTTGGGCTACCCTCACAGCCAACCAATAGTTTGTGTAAATTTGAAAAGTTCGAAAAGTTGTAACCGAAAAGAAACTTCAAAAAAAGTTGTGATATGAAGTTTTTCATTTTCAGTATGTTTATCGGGAAGCAAACTTTATAGCAGATGCTTTGGCGACGCTAGGCCATGATCAGACCCAACCTTCCGATCTTTGGAGTTTAAGAATTCGACGCTGATTGTCGTCGTAATTTCTTTTGACCTTTAAACATATTTGTTGGACTGAGGAGGAGGGTCTAAGGCCCAAATCAAGAAACCACTCACTACAATTTGGGCCATGCAATGCTAGATCAGACAGTCATCACGCGCATAAAGGACACTCCAAGCCCCTTTCTCTAATTGCCAACATCGAAGCTCTGTCGACCGAATAAGCTAAACTGAAAAAAAACAACACATGTGTTTTGCATAATCTATAACATGTGTACTATTCTTCGGCTCAAGAACTCTTTTAACATATTTCTACATAAAAACCAAACTCTAGCTTGGATGCTAGGAGCAATAAAAATTGGTGCAAGTTTCTTTATACAAACAAACTACCGAAAAGTAGTGAAACATAAACGAAGCTAACGCAACGTAAAATGCTTCAGAATAACCGAAGTCCCCAATGATGGGAGGTCACTCTCAGTCTGGCATGTCGATCTAGCAGGGTAGCATGGCCTTCATCAACAAGACTTCGCTGATGAAGGATGAAGCTAATCGACCTCCATTCCAATCTTACTGGAAGTGCCTTCATATATAATCATGTGAAGCTCCCCCACTGTTTTCCTAGTCCTGCAACCAAAAAGAAAAGAGTCCCCTCATAAGCATCTGTCTCATAGACTGATCACTAGATAAATCAAATTAAAAATAAACCACTCATATACATTTGAACAAGAAAAGAAAAAAGCATAAACCACAATTAACCAAAACTGACTAGAGTAAAGTTAAGGATTAAAAAGATACAGCAATGAATGTGAAAGATGATCCAAAAATAAAATAAAAATAAAAAACAACTTCAAAAAATTGCAGAGTAAAGTTAAGGATTAAAAAATAAAATTACAGAGCACACAACCAAAAATTATAAAGTAGAAATGCGCATAAATAAGATGAGAACTTCAGAATCTCGCATATATACAAACCACAGTTGAGAAAACAAATACAGCTATAGTGTAGAAACTTTGACAGCATCAAAATTGTATAGAGATATAAATCCAAACAAAATCAACTGAAGTTAAATTATCATTCAATAAGATGTTGAACAATACACTGCAGACCAAAACAAAAAACAAGTAGCAGAGCATCTCATAGATAATTGAGGAAGCTTACTATTAGTGTCAGGCTTAAGTTAATGGTTGACAAGGTGCTGCATCATATTGTCCCTTGGCTTTCTTCATCTTCCATAAACTAAGAGCATAAGACACAATTAGTTCACACAACGGTATTAAATAGATATGCAGTTAAAGCAAATGACATTATTTTTGTTGTCTCAAAATGGAAGTACCTTGAGAGGGGGCATGAGAATGAGAGGCATGTGTTCTCAGCTTCCAACTGCTCTCTTGTATTACTTAATCAGGGTGTTGTTATCTTCCGGCCTCCAATCCATATGTAAGGGATGTGGCTTATGGAGGGCCAGTACTGCCCTTTACCTGGTTTGCATTTCTCTTCAAGAACGGGACACTCACGGATACTAAGCTGTGTAAGCGAAAGAGACAGACCTTCCTCTGGAATGGATGTTAGCTTTGGACAGCTCCAGATTTTAAGAGATTCAAGAGAGGTGAGGAACTGAAAGCCTAGGTAATTGAGATTGGGGAAGCCTATAATGTCAAGTTGAACAAGAGATTCAGGGAGCAGCATCTCCTTCTCCGGTGGAAAGGACACCAAATCTGGATCTTCACCACTGATACATAACACTCTAAGAGATGTGAGTCTGTGCAAACCCCACTCTAACAGTGGCCTACAGATCTTGAGATTCATTATGCTAAGTGATGCTAGATAGGGAGGGAATCCCCCTTCTGGAAAGTGAGGAATCCTCAATATCTGAAGAGAGTTGAGGAAGTTAATGCCTTCAGGTAGAGCCTCCAGTTTATCACAATTGATAATGCTGATCTCTGTCAGGTTGGAGGCGCTTCTTGGCAACCCTCCAATCGGGAAGGAAACGAGATTTCCACAGCCATAAATCAATAACGACTGAATTTTGGAGAGGTTACATAGGCCTTCTGGTAAGAACTTAAGATTTTGACACAAATAGATGCAAAGATATTCAAGACATGTGTTTTCCTCGAACCTCTCTGTTATTGACTCCAGCTGTTTACAAGTATCTATGAGAAGGTGTTTAAGCGTCTTGGGTAGATGACCTCTGGATGATAAGGACGTCAGAGATGGACAGATATCAATGCTCAAGTACTCAAGACAAGATGTCTCCTCTTGCATCAGAGAAGGAAAAGAAGACAAAGAACCCTCTATCCCAACCTCCACTAAAGATTTCAAATTTTGGCATCTTCGTATTATTATTCTTCTTAGACTTGGGGGTATCTGGTCTCTGGCAAGATACATCAAAGAAGGGCACGACTCAATTGTTAGAACTTTAAGAGAATGTGGCAAACTAGCCTCTGTAAAAGAAACCAGATTTGAGCATTCATCTATCTGAAGTTCTTGAAGTGATGTCAAGTGATGCAATTGAACAAGGTTGGAGTTGCCTTTAATGACCAAACGACGAAGAGAAACTAGGTGTTGCAGTAATCCATCCTCATTCTTCCATGAAGACGTCAGCTCCTCACAACCGGTGATCTTTAAATCTTTAACCATTGATAATCCTCTCATGAATCTCTCTGGTCGGAATGTCAACTTCAAAATATCTGAAAGATGCATGGACTCTAGTAACCGAAATTCAACTGCACTTGCATGCACCATCCCTTTGCAACCGTGGATGTCTATATTACGAAGTTGTTTGTAGTTGGCAATTGAAACCATCAAATTTTCACACTCATCAATTTCAAGCTTTTCTAATGAATCAAGGTCCTCAGGTAGCCTACCCTCCAACACTGGGCATCGTTTAATAGTCAGCTTTGTCATGCAAGGGAAAACTCCAATTCCTTGATATGATTCGCAAGGAGACCACTCCTTCCAATGTTGCATGTCTTGAAACAAAAGGGTTTGTAACAGGGGAAAAGGCAAGCATCCCTCTCCATAAAACTCAAGACCCACGCTTTCCACTCGGGGCATTCCTATTATATGAAGTTCCTTGAGACAAGGCAATTTCCCCAGTGGTGGCAAGAACCGACAATTATTACAATTGTATAACCGAATGAGCACCATATTAGAGAATAAAGGATCTCCCAGCCATGTTGCAAATTCTAAACCGCCATAACCAATGATCGTAAGTTGTTTCAGCTTTCTAGAAGGTTGTAACATGTCAAGCACATCTGATTTCGGTTCTCGCATGTCTTTCCATTTAAGTACCAAAACATCAAGCCCCTCCTTGCTAATTAAGTCAGCCCTTCTTGCATCCTCAGCATCAATCACATTCTCCAATCCTGAGAGGTGCAACGTCGATTTGAGATGCCGAAGCGGCCCTATCTCTCTGATTTTTGACTCATGACATTTTCCCACAACAAAATTAGTCAGGGTTTGCAGATTAGCCAATTGACCAAATTGCGGTGGCATTCCTTCTAACAAGGGTACATCAGAAATGTTGAGATGCCGCAGATTAATTAGATTACTCATGTTTGTAGGTAGCGCCTTCAAACGAGAACAATTTTCTAGTATCAACGTCTGTAGGTTGTAAAGAGTGCTTACTGATTCAGGCAAACTCACTATTAGTGTGTGAGAAAGATCAAGGTATCGAAGAAACTTCAAATCACCAATTGAATTTGGGAGCTCAGTTATTGTATAGCCATTCAAAGAGAGCACTCTCAAGTATTGCAATTTTGGCAATAAATCATGATTAACCTTGCTAGTCAGGCTATTCCTCCGAGCATCTGAAAGTTGAAGTGGTAGGAAAGTTCGCAGACGAGTGACCTCAAAAAAGGCCTTAAATTTTTTAACTCCATCAAACTCACCAGAGATGTATGACATATGACGAACCTTTGGAGAACATCTGCGTTGCATGCTATCATCCAATCTAAAACATGTTTCTCCTGCAGCCCACCGTGCCAATTCACTAACAAGGTCATGCATTACATATTGTGAACTGTTTTTACTTGACTTTTGAAATAATGACCTAGATATTAGCTCACGAAAATACTCTCCGCCTATATCTTCCATTTGTTTATTTTCTTCAGATTGCTGAATCAAACCCTCTGCCATCCAGAGAAGAATCAACTGCTTCTCTCCAAACTCATAGTCATTTGGAAGTATTGAGCAATAGGCAAAACACCTTTTCAAACTTGATGCGAGATAATGGTAGCTCACTTTTAATACTGGCAGAATGTTTATTTTATCTGATAGCTTCCACAAATTGCTATTCAGTATTTCTTCCCATTCATCTATTTCTTTACAACCCAAAAGGCCACCAAGAGTCCTTGCGGCCAAAGGCAATCCACCACATTTTATAGCAATTTTCTCCCTATATAACTCACTATTTGGTGGCTTTCCGTTGTTAACATTCAAGAATGCATGCTGCTCAAACACTCTCCAACAATCGTCATTTGATATGCACTCCAAATTATGAACTCCAATGGCTCTCATCATTTTTGCAACTTCTCCATCACGTGTTGTCACAATTACCTTACTTCCTAGTGCTCCAACACGAAAAGGCGACTGAAGTTTGATCCATAGATCATAGTCACATGTATTCCAAACATCATCTAAAACAATTAAAAACTTTTTACCTGCTAATTCCTTGCTCAGATTATCCTGAATGTTGCTGAATTCCTCCAAATCACAGTGCCGGGAGGTGATTGATTCAAGAATTGCCCTTGTTACTCTAACAACGTTGAAATCATCAGACACGGACACCCATGCCTTTGGGCTGAATTTCATGGAAACATCGTTGTCGTTGAATACAAGCTGAGCAAGCGTTGTCTTCCCCACTCCAGCCATGCCAACAATAGAAACTACATGAAAATTGGCAGAACTAGGCTCATCTCTTGACAGCAATTCCAGAATCTTCGCTTTATCACCATCTCTTCCAACAACTGGTCCATCTAACACACTTGAACTTGGTGACCTCTGGCGTGCCTTACTAGAAGTTGTGCCAATATAATTTAAACCAAGGTTGTCTTTTCGTTCAGATATCTCATGTAATCGATCAGTAATCACCTTTACTTCTGAGTTCATACTACTTTTGAATTTAACTCTTGGAATTAAGCTTCGTACCTTACTTGTGGTAGCCCCATGTAGCTTATTTGCCTTGCGCCGAAACATCTCAGTGGAAAACTTGTCCAACATGTCTTCCACATCATAAGCCAAATCTTTGAGATCATCCAGCCACAGTTTCACAGCCTCGCTCATTAGTTGCTTTTCCTCCGCATCATGCAGCACCGCTCCAATTGCAGATAACATTGTAGTCCATTTCTTCATCTTCTTGCCAACACCCTCTTTCTGTGCAAAGTTGAGAAAGTTGCGAGGAGTCAACCGGTTGAGCAGCAGTTGAAGGAATGCAGCAAGAAAGATCTCTCCAAGTGCCATAGTTTCTTTTTGCATAAGAGAAGCAATGTCAGAGGGAAAATGAAGAGAACTAAGCAATCAAATAAGTAACAAACAATATATAAGATTCAAGGCTTTGTGATGCGGAAAGTCAAACTAGGAAGAGGTACCCCTGGCCACATGCAAATTATCCTTAGTTTGGCGGGTTCGATACGTCCAACAGCTGGCACACATGAAAATGCTAGGAAATTGAGTACAAGTGTAAAATCAAAATCAATCATTTCCAGTAATGTCAAACTAATTTGGTCTTTATCTACAATTGCTCAAGCATCCCTTTTCTGTATGTCATCCAAACTTGTTAGTTTTCTGCATTTAACAAAATCATGACCACCCAATTAATCTAATGTCTTTAAAGTTGAGGAACATCCTACCCAACCAATCGATGTGCAAGACAGTCCCCACAAGCCACGGCAATCACCAGCAAATACTCTAGCTATTTCTCTACAGTTTCTTGTAAGAAAAAAAAAGGGTCTATGCATTGCTCTATAATTTTCATCACTTATTCACGATGCTCTGAACAAATAGTTAAAATTCACGAAGAAACTACCTGGCCTTTTATACCATTTGCTTTACGGTCACCATTTGCAATTTTAATTCCCGAGCTTTTCCTCCCCTTCTTCCACTTTCTTCGTGTTCTCTTCCTGTTCACAGGTACCAATGAACCTATATAGAAAAAAAATTCTACCATATTCGTCTGACAATTTTGCTTTTTTTTTTTTCTCATTTTTGTGATTGGTTAGCTGATCGAATTTATGTTAATTTAATTAGACCATTATTTATTTATTTATGGCAAAACAACACTTGTAGTCCTATGGTTTCCAACTTTTACTACTAAAGTCCTATGGTTTCAATTTCGTCACTTTTGCCACTGTAGTTTAGGATTCCAAGCAATTTGAAGATACTTCTCAATTTCCGTCAGATTCCTTTTAATTCCATTAAGGCTTCAGCTCTTGCCGGTAGTCATTGAATAAGTGGAGGGGCATTAAGGTAAAATCTCTTGCAATTCATAGCACATGTGGTCCTAAAATAACCCAGCATATTCACTCTTCTTACTCTAGAGAAAGAAAACACAAAGGCTCGAATCCTCAAACACAAATTAGGGATTTCTATTGGGTCTTTTAGGGTTTAATTAAAAAGTTCTCATATGTGCGTAAAAGTTAATCAATTGAAGGAGCTGGTTACACAACCAAAATGATGAAGGGCATAGGAGAAGGCAGTGGAAGCTTGAACAAACCAGGTTTGAAAGAGCTTGATTATTTAACTTAGTTTCAATTTGATATAGGGGCTTTCAATGGTTAAAGTGTTTGTTGCTTTCAATGAATTTTTTTTTTTATAATAAACAAAATGGCTAGCCCCAGGAAAAAACAACTAAGAAACCTCAGAACAAATCAAACGGGATCTGGGAATCCCAATCAAGTCCTCATCCTAATGATTTGTTTTTTTGATTGTCTGTATGTGTTATTTCTGGATAATTACATGATTTGTAGCAATTTTATACTGGGTTGAGTTTGTCACTTAGCTTAGTGGGATAGTTGGTAGGAAAATAAAGGCTTTTTTTTCTTTCTTTTGGAATAGGAAGTAAAGGTAGTGGTCCCGTGCATGTTTTCACTACTAAAGGCTAAAGCATAGTATCCTTATTTATTTGCATAAAGTATTCAAATTGCATGCTTTGCATTTTTGTTCTTATTTGGTTGTGCCAAAATTTTCCAGATGTTGGGCCACCCCAATTGCTTTATAACGCAGCGTTGGATGACATTCTAGATGCCTTTTTTGATGAGGTTTTTAATTATTAGTCACAGTTGTCCCAAGAATATGTAGAACAAGTGCCTAATTAAGAACTATAGGAACTGTATAAGTTTCTATAGAGTTGGCTAGGAATGTCATCCATGAAGAGGAAAATAGTGAAGAAGAGTGACGGGAACCGCCCCGGATTTCCTCTCGAAATCTATGACGAACCCTGCTTCCCGTTTGGCATCTAACCAATGCAGGACCCACTTTCCTAAAACGTTCTTTACCCCTACTTTAAACTAATAAAGACTTCAACTTCTGCTGAAATTTTGGCAAAGTCTCCCTTATAAATTGAATAATCCCAATCTACAGTACCTGCATACGAGCATAGAAATAATCCCAACTTTTAGCATGCACAAAGTAAAGGCACACACAACAGTTAAGACCATTGAAATGGGCCTTAGAGCAACTAAAAAGGAACTAAAGATTAAAAAGGAGCAACTAAATATTAAGTTTGCAACTCGGGAAACAAAATAAAGGTAGAGAGTGATAGTAGAACATTACTATGAAGCGGACAACGATGTTGCCTCTACGTGGTGGTCTCGACCTCGATGTCTAGAACCTAGGGAGCGCAAATTAGAAAATATGAGTGGACGAAAACAAAATGTTAAATATAATTTATATTCAACATAAATAACCCCCTCCGTTTTAGAAAATAATGTCATGCAATAAAATCCTTTGTTTACGTACATATATACCAATCGATACTCATAAACAATTCAATTCAGTAAAATTTCATACCATAACATACGATATGGAAAACTATATAATTAATACTTCACAAATTCTTGAAAAACAATATAAATTTGTTCCTTTAATTCTTATTGTAAAACCGTACATTCAAACACCAAAGTAAACCCGTTAATATAAAATACAATCATCAAAACCCAAAATCTTTTTTCCCATAATTGTATCCTTGCAAAAATATAATATACCCATTAATTTCCAAATATTCAATCTTAATTATGAACTTCATTTCCAATGTTCATATATGTGCAGAGTACTCTCAATACACATGCTCAAGAAACCTCAATATGGAAAGTAAATCCACATATATACCCATACATATACATATACACACGCACACATATATAGATCCATAAACGGTAAAGTGAGATAAACGCACTGTGAATCTTTCACAATACCAAAAACTGCATCTCCAAGGGTATAGTCAAATGAAGTCGGAAAAATTGTACTACATATAGTACAAACTGATGTTGCTTATATTTGGTTGCCTCTTGGATAAAAACTGCTTACCGTGTTTTTTCTTTGTAATTTCTGGTTGAGATATTACTTCAACTCTCAACTACTAACCTTAAATGCAATTAAATGTGCTTGCTTTTCCTTATGATATTTACTAGCCTCTCCGCATACCCTCCCCGCTCTTGCAAGAGGCTTTTTACAAAAAAAAAAATTTTATTTTATTTTAGAATTAAAAAATATAATGGGTAGTTGTGTTCCATAAAAATAGGATCTATTATCTTATTTTTCTTTTAATTTTAATTTTTTTAAATATGAAAAAATTGTGAATTTACCATATCATCCTCATTTAATTAATAATTTCAATTCTTAATGTTTATATTAACTAAGAGTATTTTTTGATATTTTGAATGTTTTACCATTCTTTGCCTTTTGCTTTATATATATAGATTTTACATAAAATTTTCAACTATTTGTGTGAAGTAATTGTCTTCTTTGGAGTAGTTGTCCAGTAAATGGATGCAGGCTAGGCTACTAAAGTTGGTGGACAGAAAAAAAAAAAAAAAAAGGAAATAGTTTGTGTGAAGTAGTTAGTTGTCTTCTTTGGAGTAGTTGTCTAGTGGATGCGGGCTGGGCTACTAAAGTTGGTAGACAGAAAAAAACAAAAAGGAAATAGTATTTTTTTAATAATAAAAAAATGTGGGAGCCAATATACCTCTTTCATTTGAAGCAAGCAACAATACCTTCATTGTGGAGAGTAGGTATTCTTTGCCTACTATTTTGTCTATCTCTTGCAGGACGAAAAAACTTATGTGGCACCTCAACATGATTTGTCTACTCTTTTGCCTATACCCTTTGCATTTGCTCTTAGTTAAATAAATGCTAAAGAGAAGAAGAAAAAAAAAACTTAATATAAAGAGCAAATTAGGAAAAAGCCAATTACATTCCACGATAAAGGCACAAGTGCCCAAAGGATAGTAAATAAATAATTTAAAATACCCTTATTATTGTTGGTTTTATTAACCATTTTCATTACATGTAAGTGTTAAAGGCACATGCACCGAGAGGCTAGTAAATAAATAATTTAAAATACTCTTATTATTGTTGTTTTATTAACTTCATTACATGTAGGTGTTAAAAGGTCCGATTAAGTAAGGTCCTGACACGGTATAGTTTGTATCTTTGAGCATGCCAGGACAAGATAATTCGGGCCAATGATCGAGCCGACTCAAGGCCTGTCGTGGACCATGCTGGACTGAATCCCGACGAGCCGAAACGTTTAAAGCTCATTTAATAAATTATATTTGTTTTAAAGAAAAATAATATAATATTATTATACTTATATCTTAAATAAAAGTCTATGTCTTTTCTCTAATAATATATACTAAAATTTAATGTTTTCTTTATAGATAAAATAATGATTTTATTTTTAAAGTTTCAATTTTTAAAATCCGAACAATAATCTAGCCATTTTCTTTTTTAATGTACTTCAAATAAAGTTATTGGCTTACTTATAAATAATTGTAAAAAATATACTGAAATGAAGTTGTAAAAAAAATGTAATACATAAAACAAACTTGGCGTGGGCCCATATCAGTCCGATTAATAGCCCAGCCCAACCCTATATGGGTTAGGATCGGACTTGATGATTTTTATAAATCGGACAAGTCCATATGGGATAGTCCCGTCGTAACTACAAAATTTTTGCCTCAACAAATCTAATTATATTATAAATATGTATTTGCCAAAATATATGAGCTTAAGTTTGTTTTCTATAAATTGAAATTTCAATAAGAAATTCAAATTGTTAATGTAAAGTATCTGGAGAGACAGAGAAATGAGAGAGAGTATCATATATTGTGCAGAGGTTATAGTAGGGTTTTCTTACTCCCGCATTGTGTCCCAAGTGCAAGAGGCTTGCCGCAGGACTCCGCAACAGAAACAATCTTGGCCGACGATCGTCTGCTCAAGCTGACTAGAAATGCCATGGCAGAGACATGGAATGTCAGCTGTGTTGATAGCATTGCAACATGCCTCGGATGCATTCATGTTTGGCAATGGCAAGACCTTCTGGACATACATCATGCAGTTTGTGAACAAACCCATCATGTCTCCTTGGCAGCCCTGCAGCTCCATCAAGTTATTGCTCATGGAACACAGAAGTCCAATGACTGCAAAGATAGTTGAAACCATGGCGGTCATGTTGTATGTTGTCATATCGTTCATTTAATTGCCTGCGTCTCTCTCTTTACAATGTGTTGGGAGATGATGTGAGTGGTATGGGTTGAATTTATAGAGTTTTGAAGATGCAGGTTGAAGATGCAGGTTAGATAAGTTCGCCAAGGCAGTGTGTTTCCCTTGGAATACACACAAAAATTAAACAAGACGGATCTTAAAAGCTTGACAGCCAAAAGCCAATCTCCATGCCCATGGCAGTGGCCAACAAATAAAATTGTTCACTGATGCAAGTCATGCAGTCTTGAAAGTGAATAGATGAACTCAATAAATGAAACAGGTTCCCAAACAGCCACAATTTCTACTCGTCTGAAATTTTGTGGAAATGGGATTGGTTTAATTGATTGCAATGCTTTTATGGGAATGTAAATTTATTGGACGTATGTTTGTTCATCCGGCAAGAGAAGACAAATATATGAAGAAAATGACACATGCCATCTAGATTCCAAGCCAATCTTCCCTGTTCAACCAAATTGTGTACTATGCCTATATGTATATGACCCTTTTTGTTTTAATACAAACGAAAGATATTGGGGGAATGGAAAATCGATCCTAGGACTTCGAATATGCATATGCATCCGTCCCTCGTTTGAACAAATTGGTGAATGCCTTTTTAGGTCATTTAGTGGGATAAGTTGAATTGTGTGGGGCCTAGAACCATTAGCAAACATTATAATTGGCCATATTAGTTGAACAAATTATGTGGTTAAACTTGAAGTTTTATTTTCAAGTGGGTGCATGTGCCTACACTGGGCACCATGTAGGCCCGTCAGTCCACACATGTAACTATAAAATAAAAGTGATAAATAAATTTTCATGTGGAGTTTTCAGTTTTCATTTTTCGGTAGAGATATAGAGAAAATATATGGGAGAAACAGAAGCATAAAGAAGGGTGATGGGAAAATGCGCATAGAATGCAACATGAAATGAAAAATCAAAAACTACAAACAATTTTATGTCATTTTCATTTTCAAGTTTTTATTTCGTTTGTTCTCCTTTATTTCTCCCCCATCCCTCCAACCACCTTACATCCACCCTTTTCATTGCTCTTTGTCCTCCATGTAGTTTCTTTATATATCTGTAAATGGTTGATCCACCAACCATTTACCATGAATATACTGTATCAAACTTTCTTCTGTAATATTATAGAATTGTGTATAGAATGAATCCGCCACAAAATACAGTTAAATATCATTTTAAAGGTGTTGAAACAAGGATATTCATTGTGGAGGAGGAATAAGAAGACTTGGGAATCAGGCTACTGTTTGAACAATATTCTGCATACCAATATTGAACGACATCTGCTCTGCTATATAAATTGGAATACTTTTTTGGTGTAAGCAGTAAATAACATAGGTTTGATCAATATGCAAATGAGTTCATTATACCAAGATCAAATACATATTAATTGTTTGAAGTCATATTTCTAAACTTACACGATACTGGAAGTGTAATTCGTCCATACGAATGCTACTGGTTTGTTTACAACTAAAAGCAAGATTGCCTTAACCACTTCCTGCAACTGTAAATTCTGCAGTAGATGGTTAAACTTATTAGAACAATTATCTAAAATAGACCAAACTCGGCAGAAAAACATATTTATCATCAGTGATACTATCTATAACACAATGAGCAAGGAGAATTACAATCTTCAAAGATGACATCCAGAATAAAATCTGGAGTCAATACAAAGCAAACCGAGCTAGACAATGGGCATCCCCATTAGTTCTACGCTGAATATGAAAGACGCGAACACCATGAAGGTGAGTCAAAAGAAAGAAAAAACCATCTTTAAGCTAAAAATATTAAAGCACAATAAGGACAGAGCCAGAAAACTTTTCACAGAGGAGGCACTGCATGTATTGAAATATATTTTTACTTAGGGTGACAACCAAATAATTTTTTACTTTATACAAAATCCCTAATTTTAATTTCTATACTTTATTATTTTATATGTTACATTAACTATCTACTCATCATCGATATTAACAAAAAATCAATTGAAATGTTCTTTACTAAAGATAGACACCAATAAAATTGGGACAATAATTTATCACTACAAAATCTAGAGTCAAAGTACGACAATGAGAATTTTGAAAGGGCTAGCAATGATAGTGAGAAAGGAAAAGAAGAAAAACATAAGGAAAGGAATGGGCACTTTAAAATTTAATTAAAAAAATATGATTGTATTAATAAGACCATTGCCTCAAAGAAAATTTGAGCACATGGGCCTTAGCTCACTCCACCATATATTACTTGTGCATGTTCTAGATTAAGCTACAGTGGATGTGTAAAACACTATTGTTTGTAGAAAGAAGTACAAACCCTTTTTTTTTTTTTTTTTAAAAATAAGAACCCAGCACAAAGTTCAAGTTCCTTCAGAATTAATACAATTAGCATGAACGTAAGCTCGATTGATATATGACCTACGAGTTCTAATCATGAAAAGAAAATAACCTTTTTGGATATAAGATATACAGAACTTTATATTTTCTCCCTAGACAGAACTAGGATAAAATTAAGCCCAAATGGTATGAGTTATAAGTTCCAATCATGAAAAAAGAACCTCTCTGGATATGCATGCAAAATATATGCGGAGGATTATACTTCTCACAAAGAAAAAAGTGTTAGGAATAAAAAATATATATATATTTTGGCAAAGAATTAGGTAATCAAACTCTCATATAGCAAAATCAAACATATTCTCAAATTGAGTAAACATATTCTGAGAGAGAGCTCAGTTGGGGATCTTACTTCCACATTTCGTTCCATGAGGAAGAGGTCTACTGCAGTAGGAAACAACATGAACCACCTTTCTCATGTCAATCGGCTGCTGCACCTCCTTGTGCTCGCACGTACATGGAATGCCCACCTTCTTAATCATCACATCACAGCATTCTTGAGATGGATGTCATGGAGAAACCCCTTTGCACATAACTGAACATTACGTTATAAGACCCTAGAGGTCACCTAATTGGCAACCATGCCCAACAACCACATTGATTTCACCAGAGAACAGAACTTCTATGATGACAAAGATGGCCAAAACCATGAAACTAAGATTAAGCATTTCCATCTCTCTTTTCAATTCTATTGATCTCTTTTGGATATGAATGTTGTGGGGGGGTGAGTTGCATGGTTTATGTAGTTTGAGTAAGGCATTTCATGACACTTTGCCTTGTGGACCTGGTTTGTGTACCTCCGTATTTTTGGATGCAGGATCAGCAAAAGTGTGCCCTCTTAATGGGGGCAACAGAGTATGCAATCTCTGTATCATCTGCTTGAGCTTCCTCAGCTTGTCCATCTCACCTGCCTGAACCAGAAAGCTCTCTAATATCCGCAACGCAGGTTCACTCATATCTCTCCCTCTCTCCAACATTTGTTTGGAGCACTCAAAAGCTTCTATTACCCTACTGCGGGAGCACAATCCCGTTAACAGAAGGTCCAAAGCATGACCATGAGGACAACATCCTTTCTCCACCAGGTATCGCCATAAATGCAATCCCAAATCAAGCTGCTGGTTTACACAGAAATATTTCATTAACATCACCACTGTTCGTGTTTTGGGCACAAAACTTCTGTCAACCATTTTGTGATATAGTCTAGAAACACTGTCAATATCAGATGTCCTCATCAAGCAAGAGAACATGGTGTGATAAGTCATATTATCATGTTCAATATGCTTCGCTTCCATCTCATGCATCAATGCGACTGCCGACTTCACATCTCTTGATCTAATAAGTGAACTCATCAAAGCATTATACACCCCAGTATCAGGAAGCAAATTTCTCAAACGAATCTCATCAAATAATCGTTGTGCCTTAATTGGATTTCGAGCAATCCCTGCTCCGTGGATCAATGTAGTGATTGTTTCCAAAGTGGGAGACAAATTTTCCCGTTCCATTCCTTCAAAAAGTCTCAAACCATCAGCAAAGCAACCTTTCTTACAGTAAGCATCGATTCTAATATTGTAAGTTATAATATTTGGCTCAAAGCCTCTTTTAACCAGTTCATGGTAAAAGAGTTCTACTGCAGTAATATCTCCAGATTCCTTGAATCCCAAGAGCAAGATATTCATGGTCTTGGTGTTGGGTGAAAACCGAAAATGCATCTTTAGGAACACCGAACGTGCCTCCTTCATCTGCCTCTCTGTGCAAAATGCTCTAAGGAGTACATTAAACTCTTCAGTACCAAACTTCCTCCCAACAAAAATATCATTCTCCATCTTGCCAAATGCTTCAAGGACATCTTCATATGACTGAAATTTTGCAATTTTTGACAGCATGATGCTCATTGACTTAAGGGTCAGCAAGGAAGGGTGCATGCTGCTTATTTTTTCCATCAAGTCCCAAGCTTTATCAAAATAACGCATCCTGGCAAGGATGTGCAGTGTCTTTTCAAAAGCATCTGAGCTTGGACATAACTGGGAATGATGGAGGGAATAATTGAAGAATTCAAGGGCTTTAAGACCATTGGAATGGGCTGCGAAAAGGTAACCCAAAACATTCTCCACAAAGCTGGTGGAAAGAGCATGGGGTGGGATGTGCTGGAGAAGAGTTGGTAGAAGTGGTTGATCAGGATACGGATGGTTATTAATTATTTTGGTGATCCTATCAACTTCAATATTAGCTTCAGAAGACGGTAGAAATTGGCTGGATATTTTAAGAGCATGAATGACAGAAAAATTTAGCTTCGGAGGAATTTGAGTAAGTTGATTGGATCTCTTTAATCTTGTCAAAAGGAGCATTCTCTCCTTGGTTGCACTTAGTAATAAGTGAAACTCTGTACACAATTTGGAATTTCCATTTTGCAATGCCTAACTGATGTCAACACCCTGGATATCCAAGCAAACAAAAGTTAAAAGTCCATTAATTCAAAAAACAAAATAGTAATTAGATTCATGATTCGTCACAAATAAACCCAGTCCATATTAATGTACATGTAATACATTGTGAGAAAAACCAGACAGACCAAACCCACCCAAGCACCCACCTCAATCACTGGCAAGCTGCTATCATACTTCACATATTGTCAAAAGAAAACAAAGAAAGCAACTCAGACTGAATCCAGGCTCAGATAAATTATAAACATTTCTACTTCTTTCCTAAAATACATATCTACTCTTCTCTTTAGGACAAATGTAAATAAACACCACGGTCACAATACATCATGCATATGCAGGCACAACAAATATTTTATGCAAAAGTATTGGTTCCTGAACATAGTTGCCTAATTCGCTCACCCCCCTACGAATTTCGATATGGATCGAGCGTACCCAATCGCGGTACGGTATCGATCTGGAACGAAAGATTTAACGACTCAGTTCCAGAGGTGAGAACAGTACCTGATAGACGACGTCGCTGCTACAGAACAGTAACTGACCGCCGACAGCAGACGAGCAATCGAGGGCACTGAGAGACTAGGGAGAATGCTATAGCTGATGAGCCCACGTTTGGGTTCAGAGAGGATTTTTTTTAGATGAATGGATTCCAAGAGCCCAGCCTGGGCAAGAGCTAGCAAGGCCCAAGGCAAGATAGCCCGAACTGTTGTCTGAAAGCGCTGATGTCAACAAAGAAATAAATAAAAATAAAAATCTTAAAAATTACCAAAATATTCATATATATATAATCTTATGTGAATAGTAATTATTTTTGAGTTGCTATGATAATTAGTGGAAAAGTACAAAAACAATTGCTAGAGCATATATTAGTCATGTGAACAGTAACCGTCATTACTTTCCCATACTCTTTGTCATGAGAGCACCTCCATTCTAAAGGCAAGGGCAAGGCAAGGTTTGATACTATTCAAGTGAATAGTATCACCTTGCCTTTTTTGGTTTCAGGGCACTGGCAAACACTATTCACTTTACTTTATTTTTATTTTTTTATACTTAACTATTAATTTTGATAGTTTTTCAAATAATATTTTATGTTGCCACGTGTCACTATTTACTATAAAATTCTCACTTAAAAATTTAGATAACATTTTCGGATAAAATTTTCAAATAAAATTTTTAAATAAAATTTTCAGTTGCCACGTGTCCGTATTTATTAAATTAAAATTTTTAAATGGAATTTTGTAGTAGAAAATTTGGTATGGAAGTGAAAATTATTGAAATTAGATGAATTTGTATGAAGATTTGGTGTGGAAAGTGAATAATATTGATAGGTATTTATAGAAAAAATTTCCATTATTTTTTTTTTTTTTTTAATTTTTGGACATTTTTTCTTTTTCTTTTTCAGCGTTGACGTCTTGAGGGCAACAAGTCCATTTTTGCCTAAGGGCTTGCTCGGGCTGGTGGGGTCCATGGCTTGCCCGGGTTGGCCTTTCTGCACTGGAGGAGGAACTAGGGCCTAGGGGGGCATGTTGCCATGGCAACAGCCTAGTGCTGCATATGCTCTAACAAATGGGTGGAAGTGCTTTAAGGAGGAACGTACTAAAGGTTGGGGTGGGGTGGGTGTGTCAATATAATAAAAGTATTGTTTCTAGTTTCAAGAATTCAGTTATGTTCTCTTGGACCCTATGATCCAAGGAAGTTGTGGTTACCTACCCTTGGATCTTATCTAAGGGTTGAGAAAAACTGGTTTAAATATCAATATGTCATCTTTTATTGTACTTTTACTGCACTGAAATACTATTTTGGTTATTAAAACTTTTTTAAAAAAATAAGTTTAATATCAAAGATGAAAATACAATATAGTTGCAGAAACACAAGTCTGGGTTCATGAAAAAACAAACAAACAAACAAAAAAGCCCAAAATTTGTTTATAAAAATTTGTAGTTTTCCCAAACTTGGTCATGAATCATTCAAATCTAAAATTTATAAACATAAAATTGATCACAAAGGCAGAGAACAATAGGAAAATGACTTGGTTGTGGGTCCTTTAAATTCAATCACGTTAAAGTGTAAAGGGATGGCTTGATGCTCCGAATTGGGATCAATAAATTTTCTTTTGTTTATGAAAAAATTGAATATTTGAATCTAAATGAAGAGATGAAATAGATAACCAATAAGAATTAGAGTGAATCTTAAACGACATGTGTTCTTGATTTTCGTATGCAACGCTGAAGTTGAAGGTAGTTGTGAACGACAATGGATGAAGAACATGTTCTTGGTTTTCTAAGAGAGGCGTCTTTTGGTTGTAGTGATTTTTTCTTTTTTAAAATTTTTGTTTTTGTTTAAGTTAAATTAATATTTTGTACAGTAAAAGTAATAAAATAATGACATATTAATATTTAAATCAGTTTTTTTCTCAACTCTTAGATTAGATCCAAGGGTGAGTGATTAAAATTTCCTTGGACTCCTAGGGTCCAGGAGAACAAGACTATTCAGGAATTGCTAAGGAAGAAGGAAAGTCACGATTCTTTCAATACATTGAATAAATAAAATACATAACCTATTGAATAAATAAAAAACCACTTACTCATAAAATATATAAGTTCATAATTAAAATTTACTCACATAAACAAATATTAAAGTTTATTGTTGAACTTGAAACTTCAAAACAAACAAAATGGAAATTGAAAATACTTAAAATTAAAAATAGCCACAGGAAAATGTTCGGCATATATTTCACTTGTCATAATATCCTTTATTTCGCCAAGCATATTATCCATCCCTTCATAAATTTCACCTATCTTTTAGTCATCACCATCATCACATTTTACCACATGATAAATTGGCTTTGTGAACTCTAATATTGCCTCAACATGTTCCCAAAAATTATCATCTTGCACGATATTTTGAACCATAGTAGCTAAATTTCTTTTGCCTTAATCTAAATTTTTCTACAAATCTTTCCATGCTCTTTGAATAACAGTAATTTGTTGTGCTTCTCTATAATTAACTTGCCCTTTTAACAAGATATAATGTGACGCAAATCTTATTTTAGCTACTTTTAGAAACTCCAAATGCGTAAAAATTGCCAAAGCATGTGTGTGGTTTATAAAAAATTTGACAATTGACTTTTCATATTTATAAATATTTGTAAGTCAATTTTTGCAAGATTTTTAAAAATGAGATTTAAGGTATGAACACATGGAGACAAAAAAATTTGCTCATGCACCTTTTCAATCTCTCTCCCAACTGTGACACAATTACTTGCATTGTCAATTACTACTTGGAGAACATTATATAGCCTCACCTCTTCAATTGCTTCAAGCAAGAGGCTTGCAATCTCTTTACCAGTCTTTTCAATCCCCAACATATCATGTACATGCAAGAACATAACACCTATGTTATTGGCATCAATGACATTGATCAGTGGCTTATGCTTTACATTTGTCTACCCATTTGATACAATGGACACTCCATGACTATACCATGTATCTTTTATTGGAGCTAATTCTCTTTCAATACTATTTTTTTGTTGCATCCAGCAATGCAGTTCTAGCTTTTTCATATGAAGGAGCCTTATATCCCTTGGGACCGTTGTTAATGGATGTAACCATCTCATGGAATTGAGGGTTACTTAGTACATTGAATGATATGTCATTAGCGTATAGTCCCCTTGATAAGACCCGCCCCAAATTCCTCAGAATTTGAGACAAACCCTGTGGTTTTTTCGACATCCACCAGATACCGGGCCCACTTACGAACAACATCTTCTTCTCCAAAAACAAAGAAAAAGAGGGTTGAGAATCTCTGCCAAAATTTCGGCAGAGTCTTCCTTGAAAAACAGACTTTTCCCAAATTTTCAACCTGTCAAAACACATAATAATAAAATTCCAACCGGCAGCATGCACAAGGTAAGAGTACCCAGTTTGTAGAATAGGCCAAAATCATTCATCGATCCAAACGGGTTTCAGACACATCATAACTACAAACACCTTTTAACCACAACCATTCAGTAAAACTGAAATATAAACCAATATTTAATCTCACCTCGACTGGTTTTCAACCCACCGACATATTCAAAACCAACTCAATGGAAGTAATAGTTTAATTCATGGCTGCACCTGGTGAAAACCCAGGCTACTTGTGGCTATTTTTAATTTTAAGTATTTTCAATTTCCATTTTGTTTGTTTTGAAGTTTCAAGTTCAACAATAAACTTTAATATTTGTTTCTGGTTGTAAATTTTAATTATGAATTTATTTATTTTATGAATAAGTGGTTTTGTATTTATTCAATAAGTTATGTATTTTATTTGTTCAATGTATTAAAAGAATTGTGGCTTTCCTTCTTTATTAGAAATTCCAAGAACACTCGTTCTCTTAGACCCTAGGGTCCAATGAAGTTTTGATTACTCACTCTTGAATCTAATGGATTGAGAAAAAAATGATTTAAATATCAGTATGTCTTTGTTTTATTATTTTTACTGAGAAAAAAACTGAGTTAAATTAATATTAATTTAACTTAAACAAAAACAGAAACTTTAAAAAAGAACAAATCAATCCAACGAAAGGACGCTCTTGGAATCCATTCGTCCAAAAATATCCTCTCCGAACCCAAAGTCTTCCTTCCCCTTATGCCAAGAGACCAAGAATCAAACGTTGGCTCATCAACTATAGCACTCTTCCTAGTCCCTCATGTGCCCTCGATTGCTCGTCTGCTGTCGGCGGTCAGTTTCTGTTCTGTAGCAGCGACGTCGTCTATCAGGTACTGTTCTCGCCTCTGGAACTGAGTCGTTAAATCTTCCGTTCCAGATCGATACCGTACCGCGATTGGGTACGCTCAATCCTGATCGAAATTCGTAGGGGGTGAGCGAATTAGGCAACTATGATTTGAAATCTATCTTGGATTCTTCTGCAGAATAATTGTTTTGCATTTTCTCATGTTTCCTTCTCTAATGGGTTTTGGGTGTTAAAAGAGTAGCATATTCTCCTTTTGCAGAGTAAAATGTGCAAAAGAATAGGAAGTTGATGGCAGCAGCAGAAGCAAGGGCTGTGTGGCAGAGAACAGCTAATCGTTGTTTTGTTCAATAAGATGCCAAAAGAGCTCCCAAATTAGCTTGCTGCCAATCCTCATCTTCAACAACTAAGCAGGTTGATGCAGGGCCTGCAACTGTAGCAAAAGGGCCAGATCATCATGCTGCGGGCTTCATGCCTCTTAATAGGAATCCTTCATTGTTGCGCTTCATCTCTTTGACGCTCAGAGAATGCAGGCTTCTGGCGTAGTGCAAGATCACAGAGTGACAGTGGTCAATATTGGATCACCATGAGTATAAGATGGCCGAGGCTTCTAACACCCACGCACCTCTCTCAGATTATACGAAAGCAGAAAAACCCATTAACAGCTCTCCAAATTTTCAGTGAAGCTAAATGCAAATACCCCAATTACCGTCACAACGGTCCAGTTTATGCCAACATGATCACCATACTCGGAAACTCAGGCCGAATCAATGAGATGAAGGAAGTAATTAATGAGATGAAAAACGACTCCTGTGAATGCAAAGATTCAGTTTTTGTTTCTGTAATTAAGACCTATGCAAGAGCTGGGTTGCTGGACGAGGCAGTGTCTCTTTTCAAGAACATTTCACAGTTCAACTGTGTGAATTGGACGCAGTCTTTCAATACCCTTTTGGAGATTATGGTGAAAGAGTCCAAGCTTGAAGCAGCTCATCGTATTTTCATGGAGCATTGTTGTGGATGGGAAGTGAGCTCGCGGGTTCGGTCCTTGAATTTGCTTATGCTTGCTTTGTGCCAAAAGGGTCGTTCAGATATTGCACTGCAAGTTTTCCAAGAGATGGATTATCAAAGTTGCAATCCGGATAGGGAAAGTTACCGGATACTAATGAGGGGGTTGTGCGAAGATAAGAGGCTTAACGAGGCAACCCATTTGTTGTATTCAATGTTTTGGAGGATTTCTCAGAAGGGTTGTGGTGAAGATGTTGTGATTTACAGAACCTTGTTAGATGCCTTGTGTGATAATGGGCAGGTTGAAGATGCTGTGGAGATTCTTGATAAGATATTAAGGAAGGGGCTCAAGGCCCCTAAGCGGTTTCGCCACAATCTTGATCTCAGCCATTATGGGAATGGCGAAGACACAGAAGGCATTAAGCGTTTGATCAATGAAGCTCTGGTCAGAGGTGGGATACCCAGTTTGGCTAGTTACAGTGCTATGGCAATCGATCTCTACAATGAAAATAAGATTAGTGAGGCTGACAAAGTACTGAAAGAAATGCAAGACAGAGGCTTTAGGCCAACAGCTTTGGTCTTTGAAGCAAAGGCAGCCGCATTGTGTAGGGAAAGGAAAGTTGTTGAAGCAGTGGAGGTGATTGAAAAGGAGATGGTGGAGGCAAACTGTGTTCCAACTGTAAGAGTGTATAGTGTTGTGGTAAGAGGCCTTTGTAGCGAAGGGCAGTCTGTTTTGGCCATTTTGTATCTGAAGAAGATGGAAAAGCAGGTGGGTTGTGTTGCAGACAAGAAAACCTATGGCATTTTGGTCGATGGGCTTTGTGGGGAGAGTAGATTTCTTGAAGCAAGCAGAGTATTGCAGGAGATGTTGATCAAGTCACATTGGCCTTGTGCTGAGACTTACAATAGAGTTATTACTGGCCTTTGCTCAGTGGGCAAGCAATTGAAGCTGTTATGTGGTTGGAGGAGATGACGAGTCGGGCTATGCTACCGGAATATTCTGTATGGAGCTCATTGGTGGCATCTGTGTGTTGTAACACGGCCAACATTGCGGTTTGCGCCGACGCCTATAAGAGGCTAAAGAGTTCTTGATTTCTATGTAGTTAGACCAGTTGAAAATGGTTAACATGCGTTGTACACTTTTTTGCCCCTTCTTATTTATGCATTTTTCATCATTTGGGTATAAAAAATTTCATATTTAAATAGTTGAGTACTCCAAAATTTATAACGAAAACCATGTCACTTTTTCAATTGAAGTGTCCATATTTTTGGGTAGCATTGTAAGGGTTCAGTTCATTTCATTCAATTTTACAAAAAAGAAAAAATTGTAATCATTATTTTTATTTTACCAAACAAACGATAGTATTTTAGTAGATCAATTGAAAAAGTACATAGAGAGCCATAGCTTCCTAGTGGCAAGAGTCATCTCTATCTTGAGAGAATAAATCGAAAAGAACTTGTCTAAAAACCCCTATAGACCATCTAAGTTGTCCTAGATCAAGCCAGTTACATCAAGGACCAAAAAAATAGACGAATCGGAAACCGTTTCGACATCTAATTGTGTCCTACAAAATCAATGAATACAGTGTTTCAAGAAAGTACTAAAATTTCAATAATTCAATTGAATGGTCAAATGATATCGGATTCAAGTGATTTTTTTGTAGAGATGATCTTTGAATGAATATTTACAAAATCAACGGTTTGGATTAGTGAAATACAATACGGAGTGGGCCCAATAAGGGTGTCCCTCAAATAAGTTATTTGAGGGATCCCTCAACTGAAGCTCTCTATATATATAGAATTTATATATATATATATAATTCTTCTATGCAGACGTTCGGACATTATTATCGTTCGAAGGACATGTATTTTCTACCACCCCGCTTTCCTCCCTAGTTACAATGATATGTATGATAATAACGAACGAACATATGGATGAGAGAATAACTATATATAAGAGTATAGTCGCATGGCTCTACTATTTATTAAAAAAATATATACAAAAAAGGAACCTTCTGTTTGCATTAGTTTATACTTTATAGATATTAATTTGCTAGTTTTGATATTTATACTTTATAGATTTATTTTTAAAAAAAAAATCAAGTGTATTAAACATGAAAAATACGTATGTATGTGTACGATACAAGTATTAAATCTGAAAATGCTAAATTCTTTATACGAGTAATAACTCTGGAAAAGTAAAAACTCAAAACTAATGGATAATGCTCTAAACTATCGATAAATAAAAATCGAGAATTTTTTTATTTTATTTTTTATCATGAGTTTGTTAGGTCTATCTTATAAAACATTAAAACATTATTCCCTCTCTTACATACCATATCATAATATTTTGGAATGGTGTTGCACAGGAAAGTCTGCTGGGCAGCAGAAACTCCGTAATTAAGATCCTGAAGCGCTTGCCCGCAAAACAACAACGACGTGTGTCTCGATCTTGACAACTGAATCACGACCGGACGCTATATTTAATCCGGGGTCTCGTTCATGCGGCGATGAAATTTGAAGACCAATGAAGAATCCCAACCCACCGGATTCGTCCTAGAACTTTCTACGCCCGGTTGGCGAATCCACCGACTCACGTCGAATACGAACGCTGGCGAGGCGTAACAACAGGGATCAACCAAGGACCGATCGCGGAGCAAGGATTGGATTGAGATCGCATGACTTGATCCTCTTCTTCCACCGAGTCTGGGGATAGAAAGCGGGTTGTCGGCAAGCGTGACGAGAGGGCGAGTTCAATGTAAAGCATATAGCCATGCGGCTATACTATATTTTTTTTTAAAAAAAAATCCCAAATATAACCCCATGTCTATAATATTTGTATTAAAAATAAAAAAAAGGACCCGCCTAGCGCCCAACTAGCGATTCGGAGCCACGTGTCAAAAACGTATAGCCAAGTGGCTATAATTTTTCTTTAATAAAGAAACTCTAGTACAACCGCGCGGCTATACTCGTTAAGCATATTATATTAAAAAGGCATATAGCTACACGAATATACTATTTATTCAAAAAATTTATAGAAAAATGACCCTTCTATTTGCATTAGTTTATACTTTATAGATATTAATTTGCTAGTTTCAATATATATACTTTATAGATTTAATTTTTTTAATATATATTATTTTTATTCAATACTAAGCAAAAATTATGTGTATAATACGTGAATTTTGTGTGTATTGTTGAAAATTTCATAAAAAAATCAAGTGTATTAAACATGAAAAATACATATGTACATGTGCAATACGAGTATTAAACGTGAAAATTCTAAATTCTTGATACGGATAATAACTTTGGAAAAGTAAAAACTCTAAAGGGGAAAATAGAGACTAGGGAAATGACCTAATAGTAATAAATAATGCTTTAAACTATCGATAAACAGAAATCAGGGAAAAAAATTTTAAAAAAAAAAATCCTTATAGCCGCACAGCTATACTACTTATTAAAAATTTTAAAAAACGATCAAGTAACGCTCACTATACTGTTTTAAAAATTAAAAATAGCGCATATAGTCGGCTATACTATTTGTAAAAAAAGACAAAAGGGAGGACTCTCAGCGCTTAGCGCCTAACAATTCATGTCCAACAAGTATAGCTGAGCAGCTATACTTTTAAGCATATGATATTTGAAAGGCATATAGCCACTGGACCATACTATTTATAAAATATATTTTTTAAAACTACAGATCTGACCGGCTATACTAAGACCCGCTTAGCACCCAACCAGATTCGAGCCACGTGTCAAACACGATAGCCGAGAGGCTATACTATTTTTAAGTAAAAACCATCGATATCAGGATCTAGGAATTTTTCAGCAGAGGTGCAATTTTCAAAAACTAAGAGCTCCCCAAAAAAAAAAAAAAAAATAAACAAAATTGGTGTTTGCTCAAGAAAAAAAAAAGCATTCGACTTACTTTGGATTGGCGTACTCAAGAAGAAAAAAAATTACAGGATTCTTGTGATGCACACACACTTTGATGAAATTGGGTGATGTTATTGGTCTTTTATAAAGAGAATTCTCAATTCTACTTAATTAAGGAATTCCCAACTCTATTTAATTAAGGAATTCTCAAAACAATTGTATAAAGAGAACTTTCAATTAAAACCCAATTAAGTAAGGAAATAGAAGCCCTTTTTCAAAAGCCCACAAAAAGCCCACGTCTTTCCTTTGTTTCTTTTTTTAATTTCAAAACCCTGGTCCAAAACGACGTCGTTTTGGCAAGGTTTTTCAAAAAAAAAAAGGCAGCACATATTAAACAGCCTGGTCCAAAACGATGTCGTTTTGGCCAGGCTCGTTAAAAAAAGAACCCTCGCGCGCTGCACCAAAGAACTCCCAGAGCGTGGTTTGCGCATTTCATCGAGCACGTTGTGTGCATCGCAGTCTGAAGCGAGGTGCAACTCCATCGTCTGTAATGGCTATTTCCGCCACCGGAGGTGCAGCGCACCTCCTTGCGCCGCACAATCCGCCATCGATCGTATAGCCAGTGGCCATACACTTTAAGTGTATTATATTTAGAAGGAGTATCGCCTCACGGCTATACTATTTATTTTTAAAAAATTATAAATAAAGGACCCTTCTATTTACATTAGTTTATACTTTATAGATATTAATTTGCTAGTTTCGGTATATATACTTTATAGATTTAAATTTTTTTACTAGATATTATTTTTATTCAATACTATGCAAAAATTAAGTGTATAGTACGTGAATTTTTTGTGAATTATTAAAAATTTTGTAAAAAAATCAAGTCTATTAAAAATGAAAAATACGTACGCACATGTACAATACAAGTATTAAACATAAAAATACTAAATTATTTATAAGCATAATAACTCTGAAAAAGTAAAAACTCAAAAGGGGACAATAGAGATTGGGATAATGACCTAGTAGTAATAGATAATGCTCTAAATTATTGGTAAACAAAAATAAGGGAAAACATTTTTTTTGGAAAAAAGATCACATTAGCTATGTAAAGAGTATCGCCGAGTGGCTATGCTATTTATTTTTTAAACAAATGTAAACAAATGACCCGGTAAGGCCGCGCGGCTATACCATTTGTTAAAAAATAATAACCAGCCTAACGGCAATTAGCGAACTGACATTCCGGAGCCGCAAAGGAGTATAGCCGTTCGGCTATACGATTTATCTATTCAAAAAATGGTCCGGCTGCACGGCTATACTCTCTTACCATATTATATTTAAAAGGCATATAGCCACTTGGCTATACTATTTGTTATAAAAACAAATTATAAAAAAAGTACCCATCTATTTGCATTAGTTTATACTTTATAGATACTAGCCTCTCCACACGCGCTTCCGCGCATGCGAGAGGCTTTTAAAAATAATAATAAATAAATTAGAGGCTTTTCTTTAAAAAAAAAATTAAATTTATTTTAGAATTAAAAAAGATAATGGGTAGTTGTGTTACATAAAAATATGATTCATTATCTGATTTTTCTTTTAATTTTAATTTTTAAAATATGAAAAAGTGTGAATTTACCATATTATTCTCATTTATTAATAATTTTAATTCTTAATGTTTGGATTAACCAAGGACATTTTTGGGTATTTTGAATGTTTCATCATTCTCTGCCTTTTGCTTTATATATATAGATTAATTATAAAAAAGGACCCTTTTATTTGCTAGTTTCGAGAGATATATATATATATATATATATATATATATATATCCCCTTCTATTGAGGGATCCCTCAAATAATTTTATTTGAGGGACGCTCATTAGGGTACTCTACAATTTTTTTCCCAATGATCCAAACCATCCATTTTTTAGGTATTCATTCATAGATCATCCTTACAAAAAATTAGACAAATTAGAAACCGTTTCGACGTCTAATTGTGTTTTACAAAATCAATGAACACGGTGCTTCAAGAAAGTACTAAAATTTCAATAACTCAATTGAGTGGTCAAATGATATCGGATTCAAGTGATTTTTTGTAGAGATGATCTTTGAATGAGTATCTACAAAATAGACGGTTTGGATTAGTGAAATACAATCCGGAGTGAGGCCTACAAGGGGTGTCCCTCAAATAAGCTTATTTGAGGGATCCTCAATGGAAGCTCTCTGTATATATATATATATATATATATATATATATACTCTTTAAATATATTATATTTGAAAACTAAAGCGACGAGGCTATACTATTTATTTATAAAAAAATTAAGAAGGGCCTCAGTATAGCCACGACGATAATCTTTAAATATATTATATTTGAAACATATAGCTGTGCTGTTGTACTATTTATTTAAAAAATTCAAAAGGGGCCAAGTATACCTGCACGCTTTACTATTTATTTACAAAAATTAGACAAGGACCCAAGTGTAGCCGCTAGGCTATACTTGTTTCTTTTTTAAAAAATTTAAATTAAAAAACCTCACTATATAGATTGCATCTTTCTTCTTCCATGGCCATGGCCTAGAACCTCAAACCCACTATTTCCTTGTCCCCCCTCCTCAAGTAAGAAATGATCTTAACCTATCATATTCTTTCATAGTTAGTAAAATATGGAATGGTAAAAATACGAATAAAATACGTACATGTTTTATTCTGCAAAATTTTGTCGAGTTACAAATGAAAAGTTCGGTCACTATATTATATTTTAATTCAATAATATATGAAAATTTTGTGTATATACGTGAATTTTGGGTGTATAATTGAAAATTTTATAAAAAATTATATGTATTAAACATGAAAAATACGTACGTACGTGTGCAATACATGTATTGTAAGTTTGCTTTTATAAAAAACATATATTTTACCTAGTATTTAAAATGTGTATGGAAAATGAAAGTATTATTGAAAAATATGTACTTACATGTATGTTACAAGTATTAAACGGAAAAATACTAAATTCTTTATACATGTAATAACTCTAGAAAAATGAAAAATCAAAATGGGGCAATAGGGACTCGGGTAATTGCCTAATAGTAATGGATAATGCTCTAAACTTCTTATCAATAAAAGAAATCAAGGAAAACAAATATTAAAAAAAAGAAAAAGGAACCAAGTATAGTTGTGTAGTTAAACTCTTTAAATATATTATATTTGAATAGTATGGCCGCCCGGCTGTACCATTTATTAAAAAAAAATTAATGAAGCACCCAAGTATACCCGCGCGGAGATATTATTTAAGTAAATTTAGGTTTTAGCAAAAAAAAAAAATTTCACTTTTGGAAAAAAGCTTTTCATCTCAACTTTCAAATCAAAGACCTGTATTCCTTACTAAATAAGGGCAATTTTGTCCATTTTGGCTTCTTTTAAAATTTTCTCTCTTCTTTGTGTTTTTCCAAAGTCTCCCTATTATTTATTTAAAAAAAATTAAAAAAAGATAGCCTATACTCTTTAAATATATTATATTTGACAAGTATAGCCTCACGGCTATACTATTTATTTTACAGAAACTATTTGTTTTAAAAAACACCAAGTATAGCTGCGCCGCTATACTTTTTTTTAATATAAAAAATTAAATAACAAAACCTCACAGTATAGATTGCATCTTTCTTCTTCCATGGCATTGGCCTAGAACCTCAAACCCACTATTTCCTTGTCCCCCTCAAGTAAGAAATGATCTTAACCTCTCATATTCTTTCATAGTTAGTAAAATATGGAACAGTAAAAATACGAATAAAATATGGACATGTTTTATTTCCCAAAATTTTGGCAAGTTACAAATGAAAAGTTCGGTCACTATATAATATTTAAATATATATATATTTTCAATAATGTGTGAAAATTATGTGTATAATATGTGAACTTTGTTTGTATTTATGAAAATTTTGTAAAAAAACATGTGTATTAAAACATGAAAAATACAAACGCAGTGTATTGTATGTTTGCTCTTTAAAAAAATATGCATTTTACCGAGTCTTTAAGGCGTGTATGGGAAACGGAAGTATTATGAAAACATACGTATGTACGTGTATAATACGAGCATGAAATGGGAAAATGCTAAATTTTTTATATGGGTAATAACTCTAGAAAATTAAAAAGATCAAAGAGGGACAATAGAGATTCGGGTAATGACCTAATAGTAATAGATATTATTCTAAACTACTCTTATCGATAAACAAAAATCAAGGAAAATATTTTTTATATTTTTTATTTTTAGGATTTTCAGCTATTTTACCCCTTGAATTATGACCATTGTAGAAATTAACCCCCTAAACTAAAAAAATCAACCAATTTAGTCTCTGAACAAAAAAAAAAAGCCAATTTCATCCATACCGTTAGATGTTTTCACATTTCATCCACAGTTCTGTCAATAATGTCACGTGAGGCGCACGTGGAACTAAAGTAGAGGGCAATTTCAACCTTCAAGATGCAGATCCAAGTTGGACCCAACCCCAACCTCCTCCCTTAAAGCATTATTTTACAGAATGAGTTTTATTTTCAAACTGATATTATATATATATATATGTTCCAAGTTATTAGTAGCTAGGCAGCTAAGCCAGTAGTAGTTTAGTTCAAGTCGGGGCATGAAGCTATAGGTTCTATTTTCGATTGTGAGATAGAGGTCAGAGGCCCCCTGTTATATAGGTAGCCATGCGTGTTAATAGATCTTCTTCTATACTAGTAGTAGGAGTAATGAGTAAATCGGTTTCTTAGGCAAGTTTTTGTTTCTTTATTATAAGGATAAGCACGGTTATTGCTCTTTGTACTAAGCAAACGTAGGCTTGGGCTTGAAAGCAATAGAGCAACGGATTAAGAACTCGCGCGACAGCCGTTGCGCTAATGCGCATATGTTTTCTTGCTCGTTAGCACTTTTAGTAAGAACTTTTTTTAGGCTTATAACATAGAAAGGGCTTTTCCCAACCAACCTAGGTTATGGGCTAGCGCGCCCCTATTAGTCAAGCTTTGATACGATGCCAACTGAAAACGGAGGCGTGCTACTAGCGCGGCTCGCTTCGCTTTTGTTGGGGAGGTCGCTGCTTTTCATTTTCTTAGGAGTAGGTGCTTGCCTTTTGTTGGGTTTGGGTTGGGGGAAGAGGTCATTTCCATCGCGAAGGATTCAATCCAGCCACATGTTCCCCTATGGCTACCTTGTTACGACTTCGCCCCAGTCGAAGACCACACCATGGTATGCGCCAATAAGACCACCAAAAGCCTTTGTGGCACTAGTGGTACACAGAAGTCATGGGTAATACCGTTCGGCTCCTGTTGGGGAGCCTCACTAGCTTACAGGTTTTTCAAGGAGTTATATATATAATCCATTTCTATTGACTCGAGCCAACTTCAGGGAACCACATAACCTACAAAAGATGAAACAAGAAACAATTCAAGTTGAAATAAAGTAAGTAATTGCAAACAAATTCATAAAATCAAATATTCATGGATGCATGATATATATATATATATTTATAGTGCGTACATGTCGGGTTTCTATCGTCTATCCCTCCCAGGGACGGAGCCACACTGGGACCAGTGTGGTCTTGGCCCCCACTCAAGTTTGTTTATATATATATATTTTATATATATTTTAAAAGTAACATACTGTTATGTATTTCTAGATGTGTATTATTTCAGATACTTTACGTTTAGATATGTACCCACATGTATTGTGGCAAACCTATTAAGGCACAACAAGGTGCTTCAAATTGCTCATTTGCTCAGTTGGTGGAGGTGCACTCCAAGTGTACAGATTACCTTATTTTCATTTGAGTATTTAAGTAAATGTCTTTGTCCTTTTACTTTCATTTATTTTTATATTACTCCATTTACTTAAGTTTACAATGTAAATAAAGAAGTACCCTCTATTTGGATTGAAATAAAAATACTAGAAAATCAAATTCTCACCAAATAAAAAATATGAAAAATTGGTTTTAGTGCAAAATACGATTTAGGCTAAAAATGATGGCTCATTAAGTCAACATATACTTCATACTAAAATCCCATAACATCAAGTTTTCTTATTTGATGTGTAAGGAATAAAAGCCGGCAAAAATTATCTTGAGAAAATGATTATTCTGTAAAACCATTTTTCATACTTAGTCAATATTTTTACATAAAACATTCTTTCATGTATGATATGAATGCATGAAGGTACCTAAGGTTTTTTTTTTAGTTTGTGAAATTTTTTTTTTCTTTCTATTGGGTTTAATGAGGGAAAAAGCTTTAAATATATTTGCTAAATTGCTACTCTTTGTCTATCTCTTGCTATTTTTCTTGCTTAGAATGTATTTGTCTATCTCTTTGTCGATGACAATTATGATTGCAACCAATAAGCAATATAATTCTTGACATATGTGATATATATATATATATATATATATACTATTTTTCGTATGTATTGTGAGTTCAAATTTTTGAGTCTTTATAATTTTTCAGAGGCACCCACACACATAAAATCCTGACTTTGCCACTGATCCCTCCCATACCATTTGAGTTGGCTATATATAGCTAGTTAATGATGTTTATGTCACCTTGATTATCAATTTCTAGTAGTTATTCCAACTATTAGAAATTTGATAAATATATTTGTAATTTTTAAGTTATTCTTCAAGAGTTTGGTCATTTAATATATGCAACAACCCAAAAATCATAGTTTGTTAAAAAAAATTTTTAAAAAAATGTGGACAATCAAATCACTATAAAAATTCGAATTCAACTGTTTTTGTGTGTGAATAATCCAAGAAAGAAATCAAATCTGAACGATTCTAATAATTAGTTTATAATCTAGAAATAAGATGTCCTTAGACATCATGGTTACTATAGAAAGCCTCAACATATATAAATAAATATATATATATATATATATATATATATATGATACCACAAAGTAAAAAAATACAAAAAAAGGTAACGAAGGCAGGTTAGACTGATGGCACGTAGGACTAGTAGTAATGATAATGGGAACAAGGTGGCAGTGGAGGCGGCGAGGAGGTAGCGGTGGGATGATAATGGTGTTCCTGGTGCTGGTGGTTGAGATTTGGGATTCTTTATGTTTTTTTTTATAAATGTTTATTATTTTATACAAATGATATTTTACTTTAAACTAATCTAAATTACGGAAAGAGAGATTCGAACTCGGGTGCAGAGTGGGGAGCACATCTGCTCTAGCCAACTTGGTTAAGCCCATATTTGCGTTTTGTTGTTGTTATGTGTTGCAATTTTTTTTTATAGTTGTAATAAGTGCATGAATTCTTTTTGAGTTTCTTACGTGATTTTAATATCTAATTTTAGATTTTATTTGTGACAGTTTAAAGGTTGTAGTTGTAGTTGTAGTTTTGTGCGCTAAGATCTTTGTGTAGTTGTCTAGGCTTGTGGCTCTTATTCGAAATTTAGGTCATGTATGGCTATGAGTGGAGATACACATTGTGCACTTGTTGATACCAGTAGATTCCTCCATATTTGGACTAACCCTTTTGTGGTTACAGTACTTCCATATTTGTATTAACCTTATGTGGCTATTTGTATTTGTATTGATCCTTGTAAGTGACGATTTTGATGCCTAAATTATGAATGCAATATATCATATTTTTCTAAATTTTTTATTTAAAAAAAAATTGAAATAATAAAGAAATTAATTTTAGGAGTTTCAATATTCCAATATCTGTATAAATTAATCCAAATTATTTTTCTTCACTAGAACAATCAATTGGAGAATGGCTCAATAATTAAAAAAATAATTTCAATAATGTATATCAAAATGACACGTTTTTAATTACGGTTGTGTTTGGTTCATGAAAAATTAAGCTTATCAATGAGAAATTATATTTCGTAAATCCAAACATGAAAAATAGTTCCTGACACATGCAAAAATAACGGTGAAAATGAAACCTTACACCGCCCATTGAATTTCATTTTCCCTTCCCATAAAAAGTGGGTCAAAAAAGAGGAGAAAATGTGATTTAACCCAATTTTGAAACCAGAACAATTAAGTTACATCGCGCCACCGCCACGTCATTTGTTAAAGAGGACACATCGGTCTTTTCACAAGAATGCCACAATTTCAATTTCAAGCTCCCTCCTCAGTCCTCCTTCCTCCCTCAACGCCCACCCTTCTCTCCGAAAACCCCAAAATCCCAATTCAATGGAGCAGCAGAAGCGCATGGTGAGCAAGTGCCCGGAGAACGAAGAGCTCGCAGCGTACATGCTACGGAAGTGGCAGGAAATGGCCGAGCAAAAGCCCAAAGGCATCTCCGAGAACATCGAAATGACTCTTTCTAAGGCTTACTCCAATGTCTGCAACTCCAAGAACCCTATTAAAACCCTTAAAGAGTTTTCCCATATCAAGTGAGTTTTATAAGCTCTGTTTTGATTTCTCTAGAAAGTTTGCATTTATATTTAATCAGGGTTTAATTTTGATCATTCTTGGAATGGAAGATTGTCAATTGTGAGGTTTATAATCTTAACCAATTAAAGCATTTTTATTTAGTTTTATGGACAATTTATGATGCTGAAGTTATAATTTTGGTTTTAGTGGTTTTGATAATATATTTTGTTTAATTTTGTTCACTCTGCCAAGGTATAGTGATTGAAGTTGAACTGTAATTTTTTTTTTTCACAGGAGCTCATGTACTTTTGTGGAATAAGATATTCTTGAGATTATGTAACTTCAGCTTATTGTTAATTTCTTGATTTTTAAAATATTTTATTGAGAGTTTATTGTTGATATGCCAAACAAGTCTTACCCAAGAATTTTTTTGTATTATTTTGGTTACAGTAGTATAATCAATATGAAGTTTCCTCTGTTTGGCTGTGGAAAAATTGTGGTTAAGACAAAATTTCATTCTTTCTCTTACCCAGGGATGGATCCAGGATTTTAAAATTGACAGGGCTGGACTTGCATTAGGAACTAATATTTTTTTCCAAAGTGAAAAATTGTGGAAATTTCAATGAAGTCTAGTTTATTTCTTTGAAATTATACGTTCCTAAAAAAAGTTCAAACAATATGATGAATTTCATTTAAAAGCAGAAATTTTATACTCTAAAAAATAACTATACCTATTCTATGCATTGTACATAACACTATAAAATCTTAGGTCCATTTTGTAACATTCTTCGCATCCAGGTTTTAGTTTTCTTAATTACTTAAAAATAGAAGTGACAGTGGGGAAATGAATGAAAAGGAGGAAGAATGGATGAGAGAAGGGTGGGAAGAGAAAGAAATTAAGGGACCTTTAAAAAATAGAAACGTTTGCATTGTTTGCAAGACGGCTAATGTCACTGCAGCAAATTTAGAAAATTTGTTTAATTTATTTTAAGGTAAAATTTTTGGCCATATTTTTTACATGTATATTAGCAAGTTGGCATTGCCTTGCTCTTGGAGAAAACTTTTTTGGACAAAAAATAAAGCATGATTATTATTAGTATGTAAAACAAAGAAGATATGTGTATGCGATGATAATGTTTTCCATTTTTCCTGTCAGCAATAATTTTGAATTTCTCTGGGTGTGAGAAACTGCAATAGAAATAGAGGTTTCTACTGCATTTACAAAAATTTAGAATGGGCTATAGCCCATACATCCTTGCATTTCTGTCTCTGTCCTTATTCTTACCTTGTAGGGAGCTGACATAATAAGAATGGAATGAGAAAATTGAATCTAATTCATATCATTTTCAGGAAGAGGTCTTCACATTGGAAACTAAAAAAATGAAATCGAGTCATTATTACTTGTCTAGAAGAATAAAAAATGTCTTGATTAGTTTGGAAGCTGTTTAGGGGTTTGCAATTTCATGATTTATTTTATTGGAATGACGTGCACCATTCATATGTTGGTGCAGGGGTGTGGGGAAGTGGATTCTGCGGCTTATGCAAGGGTTTTTTGAGACTGGTTCAAGCAGTTCTGAACCAGAAGACTTAACAAAAAAGGGTACTTTTAATAATTCATTGGCTTTCCATTCTCTGTACTTGATTTAATGTTAAATTGATTCGTTTTGCTGTCGAATATGCATGTGTTTTAGGTAAGAGAAACAAAGGAAGCAGGCGCTATCTTCCACAAAAGAATTCTGTGGCATATGCATTATTGATCACACTTTACAGGTAAACTGTAATGTTATTTAACTAAGTAAGCACTTATTCACAGCTTTAATTGAATGTGCTTTATCAACTTTTTGAAGTTGGAGTTAATGATAAGTTTTTCAGGGGAACTGAAAATGGGAATGAATTTATGCGTAAACAGGAGCTTATTGATGCAGCTGAAGCAAGTGGACTTTCTCGTGTGCCAATTATGTATGTTGTGATTCATTATATCAGTTCTGCAAATTTCTTTGTTATTTGTGTTCAGTTGTGATGTTCTGAGACCTGGTTTGTTCTTAGGCCAGAGAAGGGAAAGGGAAAACTTGGACACTTTGCGAGTTCTGCAAAGGAATGGTATAGTGGATGGTCCTGCATGACAACATTGATAACCAAGGGACTGGTTGTGAAATCAAGTTGCCCCGCAAAGTATGGCTTTTTTTTCTTCTTCATTTATATTTATTTGGTTTTACTTTATGCTAACAAGGAACTATGTAAGTATCTTATATTGTTTTTCTGCCTCAAAACTTGTAAATTTGAATGGCAAGATCTCTAGCCTTATGCACTTTTTACAATTTTACGTGGAAATGTTTAGATTGTTTCAGGAGTAATAAATAAATCGAAGTGTCTTTATGAAAGTTGAATTGCTTACAAAATCATTCCCCATTAAGAAAATGCAGTAGGAAAGGTATACTTTGATGTGAATGATGATTCACAAGTAGACTATGATGTGGAATTTATTAGAATCATTGATGAGTTGTAGTACTTAATTCTTGCCATTTAATAGAAGAATGTCTTGTCCATTGGCACATGGGCAAATATTTTCTTTTTAGGTAAATAACATTTGGTAAGAGGCTTTAGCTAATATATGATTACCAGCTCTGGAACCTTGTTTGTGATATGGTTAGTTTTCAATATGAGTTAGTACTTGTCTGTACCAAATTCTGCGAAAGCAAGTATTACATCAAGCAGTACCTGGAAGTTGTCAAGTTTCACTTAGATTGCATTTGCACATTAACAGATGTGTAATGCATGCCGACACTGTAGGTACATGCTTACTGAAGAAGGTCAGGAAGCTGCACGTGAATGTCTCATGAGGTCTGGTTTGGCAGAGCCTGTAGAACAATCTGCTAATGCCAAAGGGCCTTCTGTTCTGAATGTGGACAATATTTCACATCAGGGACTTGCTCATCCGGGCTCAGCCACAGAGGTGACATTGTTGCCCACTAATCTAAGTAGGCGGGAGAAACCGTTTGATATTCCACGGGAATACCTTGACAAGGTACATATCTAGCTAGCTTTTAATGTTTATCTTGAATTGTGGACTGGGAACAATAATCAGTTGATTTTTATATTATTTTCTGAACACACTCCTTTCCCAGGTTAAGCATATTAATTAAAGTGTGTGGTCTTAGTTGCTCAGTTCAGTTGATACCAACCCTTTAATATGAGTTTTCTTTCTCCCTCAATATCCAGTCATGCCATGGGCTGTGGTTCCCACTTGATTATAAATTAATATTGATATTGGATTTGAAAGAGGAGATTTTGTTCTGGTCATCTACATCCTGGATGGAGTTTGATTTTTACGTTGTTTGCCTATCTTTCAGATTGTCAATCAAATGAATATTTTGTTGCAGAAAAACAAAGTTAATAAGACAACACCCCCACCGCTCAACCCCCCCCCGCGGCCGATGTTCTTATGTATTTGTTCTTAGTGGATGCCTTATGTTTCTATAAGTTCATCTTTTAACCATCTAATTTCATAGACATCTTTGTGGGCATATAAATATGAAATATTTTCAGTTGAATTACAAATAAACATAAACAACTTATTTCTAGGGTTGGGAATAATATTAATGAGACTGAAAATTGTCTGCCTGACTCGACCCACCCGTGTTGGCTTCCTTTATCTTTGTTAACAGGGTTCAGGGCTGTGGTTCCATAACCATTTTTGTGAAATCGTGAAGTCGACCCTATTTTTTTATTTCTCAAAAAAGATTTTTCCACGTGTTGTCATCTTATTTGATGTCTCTAGACTTGCTGCGGAACCGAAGCCAACCAAATATGGTTTTCACCTGAGCCAACCAACCTAGGGGCCCCAGACATTGCTCACCCACATCTGAGGGGTTTCCACCTAATGCTTAGGAAAATAAAAGGATAGGATTAGGGTTAAGGGTATTGTAAGAACATTGGTGAGTCAGTTAAGCAAAATGTCACTCTACCCGAAACAAGAGTCAATAGGTTCAAACAGTAGAATTGATTGACATATAAACCCATCATTTTAGGTAATAATTGATCTCAAAAGCTTAATCATCCATATAGAAACAAGCCCAATGATGTATTTCAAGCTCAATAACCTCAACTTAATAAGACAGGCACATTATTGAGGCCCCGTTCTGTAAGTTTTTGTTTCTGGTTTCCAGTTTTTATATTTTATATTCTCATATTTATATTTACATTTTTTTAAAATTTATTTAAAACTCTATTTTGTAAAATAGATAGTAAAGAAAAGCATGGAAGAAAGGAGATAGATGAGAAATGAGAGAGGTCATGACAAAATGAAGAAGTGTACATAATTCTATATATTTCTCCCCTCTCCTTCACATTTTTCGCATCCGTCATCTCTCTTCTCACTTTTCTTCACTTCTCCTTCCCAATTTTTTTTAAAAAACTTAAAAAAAAAAACAAATAGAAAATGTTACAGAATGGGCCCTGAAGTTTTCTTTTAAATTTATCTTTTTGGTGAAATATCATGTCCGGTTTCTATTCAACTTCATAACCAAGTATTTTTGAGACGATATCCATAAGCTTCAATTGATATCTCTCTTGCTTTTCCTTTCATTTAAATTTTTTTCATTGAGCGTGAACTATATAGAAATACATGAAATGTTACATTGATTTGCTTCTTGTGTACCTGGCCATAGCACTTTGAAGTGCATGTTATAATTATTTGCTCTTTTCTAGGTCAATATTTTGTCTTGATTCATTTTCTCTTTTCTATAGTTTATGCCCATGGGGTATTCTAAGGAACAGATTGTTCAAGCTTTTACTGAAGTTTCAGAAAGTTCCCTTGGCAAGGAAATGTCTTCACTATGGCCATCCGTTCTGTGTCGTCTTCGCGAAGAAGAAGTTTATGGTTTGCATTTGAAGTCTCAGACTTTAAGGAAAGATCTTTGTGCAGAACCAATCACTTACACGGTTGCAGATGGTAAGCTTTCTCTGTAAGATGCTAAGTCATAGTGAGATGCTCCAATTCTCCAAAACCATCTAAACCCCCTTTCTTATAAAGCTCTTTATAATTGCTCAGGTCATAGAGATTGTGTAATGAGTTCTTGCGATGGTGGACATGTGGCGAAGATTAATTCTGACGAGCCAGTATCAAAGTCTTTTACGTTCAGAGCTTGTTCATCCTCTGTATGTGATGTGTCAATTCAGTTTAAATACGATGATAACACTATTCCAGGGGCATATCTTGCATATTTGACTGATGCATATGTCATGTACCAAGTACTGCATAATGGGAATAGAATCATGGAATTTGAACCATCTACCCCCATTTTTTTTTTCCAGCCTTTGAAGCTGAAAGAGGAGTCATTAAGTAAAACGAATAAGTTGTGAAAATAAGTAACCATTCACTTACATAGATGAAACAGATATATTTACTAAAATTTGATAGACAATTATTTTGTTAAAATATAATATAAAACATTTGAAAATGACTCTTGGGGAAAATTTGTACCGAGAAAATTGATGGTTTGGCTTTTCCTTTTCTTGTTAACAAAAATGTGATGTTCTCAGTTTAAAGTACACCAGATCTTATTTTCCAAATGTTATAATAAATAGCGCATTAAAAAAACAAAAAAAAAACTAAGGTTAATTTTATTTGACTGCTTTCATTTTTGTTTGTGTTTTCTTTTTTCAAAGAAAATTTCAGTGAGGCTACCTCGGTGCTTCTGCCAAAATCTGCCTATAGTGCAGAACCTCAAATTTAAATGAGGCTTAGATTCGTCGGGTAATTGTTTTTAAATATTGTGGCTTTTGTTGAATGGATTTAGCTCTGAAAATATCATGTCAAATTGAACGCACTAAAATTGTGTTCATATGAGACTTTTACTACAAATAATACTTTAGGGGGCAGATGGTTGTAGACATTTTTTCTTACAATCAAAAGTCATCTTTTCCAGTATACTGTTATATGTTGCTCATTGACTTGTTGGCTTTCCTAGAGTCATCCTGTGCCAAAGCCTACTTTGGATAATTATGAAGCAAGTTCGAGTGTTTTATCCATACCACCTCTAAGCTTTGGGGAGAGATTTGAGGATGCATATGAAGTAATCTTGGTATTGGATGATCGAGAACAATTTGCTACTCAGGGGTCAGTAACTTATGAATTTTACATCTGCCATACTTTTTTAAATGATGAAGCTAGTTAAAGATTGTTGTTATTCTGTCTTGACACCGAAACAGTTTTGTGGTTATGCCAATAATTATCTGGGAAATTCTCTATGAATCCTATTGTTTGCTCAATAGGCTTTGTCCCCAAACTCCCCAGTTGACCCCGTACAAAACTGGAAAAAAATAGCCTGACCCCCCAACCCGACAGCAAGACCATCCCCACCTTTGGTGGCTCCTCACTCTGGCTAGTCCCAGACAGGACTCAGCAGTTGCCACTCCCCTCCTTTCTGTTTCTCTTATTCTCACTATCCCCTACTGCATTGGTGGCTAGGGTGGCTGGCGACCTTGTCGCCTTCAGATCTGAAATCGGTGGCAAGGTTGCTGGCCTGCCTTTCCCCCGCTGATCCGAGTGGGAGAGAAAGGGAAACAAAAGAGAGAAAGAGAGAGGAGGGCGAGTGGCAGCTGGCTATTCGCCGTCATCAGAGGGAGGAGCTGCCGGAGGAGATGAGGCTGCTGTTGGTTTTGGGGCTCTTTTGATTTTTATGATTTTTTGTTTTTAGTTTAATACAAAGAATTGGTAATATGACAATTATTACTATAATTTTTTTTTCCATATCCTTGAGAATGCAGTGTAGGACTAGTTTGTTATATGTTGAGCTTTTGCTGGTGTTTTTAACTACTGTGATTAATTTTATATGCATTGTGATTTTAGATCGCGGTCTAGGAGAATTATTGAGAATGTTCGTTCTCAATTCAAAATCAAAATAGAGGTGAGTTCTTGTAGTCTTTTATATGTTAGTTCTTCTAGTGGTTTACATTGAACATTAACTAGAATTTGTACTGTTGTATATCATTTGTCTGTATTGGTTTCACATATCAATGGCAGTTTGTGGTGCTTTCTTTTATTACCTTTTTGTTTGTTTGTATAGTGTTTGGCATATTTTGCTTCTTCATGATTGAGTCAGTTTGAACTTTTAAATAAAATGAGGAAACCTTTGTTGTATCCCTATTAATTTTCGAGTTAAATAATTTTTTTAAATGTACTAGTTCTGTGGATTTTGTTCTTCTCTTGTAGATTATATACCTGTAGAGAACTGTCAATAATATTATTGCCTCTGAGTTATTTACAGGCATTTGTCGTTCTTATGCTTGAAACCTTTTGGTTTGGGGACTGCCTGCATCTATGCTACCCTGGGTTTAGACTTTAGAGTATGTTGTTTTAGAAACGTGTGAGTCTAGCAATTGGGGTACTTTGGTCTCTTCCACTATCCTCTACTGAGCAAGAATCCACCTTGGGATTTCAGTTTCCTCTATGTAGCACTTTACTCATTGTCTCTTCATATTGTTCTGTTGCTATGCATGATGTGATAGTGATAGACTTGAGAACATTTGCTTCCCATCTTATAGTCCATTATACATATTGTTTTTACTTTTTGCTAAATAATTCAATTGCCTTAATTCCGAAATCAAAGGGTTTTTTTGGCTGATATTCATAAAATTCAGCTGGGATTTTAAGAACTCTTTTAAAAGTATTTGGCTCCAGGAACATTTTCGCTCTTCGGTTCATTATGTTTTGGGTTTGTCGTAGTCTTCTTTAAGTTTGGTTGCTGCTTTGAATCTCAAATTGTTGTGATTATTGACCTAAATGACATCACACGTAGATGTCTAGAATAAAGTGGTGAGTTTTCTAATTGTTACTTTACATTGTAATTAATTTTGGCTTACTAGCTTGAGAGGTACTTGTCCATATTGTTGCTTTAATATCTTCTCCATTTACTGCAAACTATCTGCAAACTATAATTAACGAACTGACTCTTCTACAGGTTAGGAGGTTACCAGTTGGAGACGGAATCTGGATAGCTCGCCATAAGCATCTTGAGAGCGAATATGTACTTGATTTTATTGTTGAGAGGAAGAATGTTGATGACTTACGCAGTTCAATTAGAGACAACCGTTACAGGGATCAGAAATTGAGACTCTTGGTATTGATTCTTATTGGAAAGACTATATGTTTTACTTGTATCAGTTATACGAAGTTTGCTATTATATCTTTCATCTGTTGTTTGTATGCTTATTATCTGTTGTTTGTATGCTTATTATTTGACAGTTTTATTGTGAAAACTTGGCATTTCTCCCGCTTTACCTTTACCTTTACCTTTTAATATCAATCTGCCGCTAGTGCATCTTATTGCTAAATATTAAATTACTAATTTTACATGTTATACAATGAAATGAAGAATATCAGAATAAAAGACTGAAATCTTTTCTTGCGAAGAAGATGGAAAAGTGAAAACATATTGCTATTGGTGATTGCTCTTATTCTTTTCTCCCTTCACGTATGGATATTATTATATTCAACGTGACATGATTATCCCTTGTTGGGGATTTTTGTAACATTTTTGTTTGCTCCTATCATAAGTTAAGTATATGCAACCCAAGGATGAAGAATTGATAAACCTAACCATATATCTTCGATAGATGTACTTAGGCCAGCCATTTGGTGTCTGAAATTTAAGGCCAGATGTACTTGCAGAATTCGTTGTTTGCATCTAATTTAGTTTTTTAAGGGAATCAGCCATATATGTCTTTATACATGTACTCGGGCAAGCAATTTGGTGCCTGAAAGGTTTAGGCCAGATCCACTTGCCTATTCTTGGTACCCATCTGTGTTAATTTTATTTTCCCAGTCTTTGTAGACGATGTTGTTTGGTAGGTGTTGAAAATAATCATACGTTTTCTTATTTAAAGTAAATGGATTAAAAGCTTTTATGCATATTGATAGCATCATATTGGGTATGAAGAAAAAAAGTGAAATGATGGGAAGCATTCCTAGTTTAAAGAAAACGCATGAGATAGAGTTTTGAGCAAGAACTATTGAAAAGTAGTATTTTCTGGGGCGATGTTTGTTATGACCTCCCATGCTGGGTTCATGTCTTACTGGAGCATCAGTTTCCTTTTTAACGTGAATTTATTGCTGCAAACTGGGATTACTATTTAGTTTAGCTTTGCTTATGAATGCTAAATTTGCTGATTGGTTTAGTTATTTGGTAGAGTACATTAATTGAGATTGAATTTATCTGTTTATGTTAATGCACTAAAAGAAAAGCATGCTTTTAATGTTTGAATATTCTGGACTTTATAAGGTTTTTCATGTGCTTGAATGAGAATAAAGTATCATCCTGTGCAAGGATGGCATGATTCACTCCATAGCTTTTGTTTGAATCATTATAACTGATTGAGTGATGCATTCATTACATTCTTCTTTATGTGCAATATAATGAAAAAGAACAATTGTTGATTTGTGTTTCTCTGTTGTTGGGTTGCTTCTGCCTACTCATTTTAGGCTCTTTTGTCTCATGTCTACTAAAGAAATTTATTTCTTCAAGTGAGCCTTTACATGCTTTTGATGGTTCTGGTTGCCTGTGAAATTTGGATTTACTGTTAAAATATCACTATGCACATTATTCTGACATGTTTGGTCCTTCAATTGCATATTGTTAGAGGTGTGGGCTAAAGAAACTGATATATCTTGTGGAAGGTGATCCAAATACTTCAGAAGCAGCAGAAAGCATTAAAACAGCGTAAGCATTTCTGTGAATATTCTTTAAAGCTACATTTACTACTACTTACCATAAACAATTTTAAATCAAATCATCCTGGTTAAACTAGGAAATGAACCTTGGAATATGTATATCAGCCATAAGTATTTTCAGTGATGATTTTTTCCTAACCATCTGTTTCAGTACAACCTGCATCAGTGTAGTAATAGTTTGCTTTTAAGACCATAAGGCATCCAGAGTTTGGTACTGTTCAAGGGCAGACATCCCTATTAACAGTCCCAGAATTAGACTTTCCATCCAAACAAATCACTAAAACAAAACCACTTTGCTATACTTTTGAAACCCTAATTTCCAACCTTTAGGCATCAAATAGCCTTCAAAAAGAATATCCAACATAAAACCTTGCTCACTGTCCTATATGGTGCAAAAGATCACCTTTACCCCTTGGCAGATATTCCATGCTCTGTAAGCTTGTGTAAGGGTGCTATAACAATTTAGTTATTCAATAGGTTTTAGATGTGAAACGTTTATGAGAAAGTGTCATATATTTGCACCTTCTTTGTAGATGTTAGTTTTAAACATCATTTGACATCCTAGGATCCTTTCGTTTCCCGTTTCAATTTGTCTTTCAAGTTTTTTAAGATTACCATCCATGATGTTGCACATCTCAAATTCCTTTGTGTGATAACGGAAAATAAACAATAGAATAATCCTAATACTGATGTCCTAACGATTTGCAAAGAATTATTATTATTATTATTTGAATCCATCTTCAACAGTTATAAATCTCATATTGTGCAGCTGTTTCACAACTGAGATTTTGGAGGGATTTGATGTTCAGAGAACCATTGGCTTGGCTGATACATTGAAGAAGTATGTGTATCTTACTCAAGCAATAACTCAGTATTACAATTCAGAATTCTCTGAGGAACAATGTATACGTGCTGGGGTTTGTCCTCCTTTTGATGAATTTGTTAAAAGGTGCCAAGACCTGGATAAAATGACAGTCAGTGACGTTTTTGCCATTCAGCTCATGCAGGTATGTAATGTTTTTGAGAGAAAGGATTACCATCCCTTATTTGACAAGCAGTCGTGGGTCTACTATTGGTATGTAACAAACTATGTTCCATTAAAAAAGAATTATGGATAAAATTAATTTCTATGGGTCATGCATTGTTTTTTTTCTCCTTTTGGATATATGTGTATATATATGGATTTATAGAACCTAGTAAATTAAAAGGTGCATTTCTATAAAGGTAAGTGAAGCATGTCCTTTTTAGCATAAGAACTCCATTGAACATAGTACGTGAATGGTGTTTTGGATGAAAAATTGGGTAAATGGTTCCTGATCTCTTTTGAAACAGTATATATGACATAGCTGAGTTATTGTTTAATTTTGAGAACTAGGATAGTGAGAAAATGGTGAACAAACTTTACAGACTTCTTAATCATGCATGCAGGTCCCCCAGGTAACTGAGGAAGTTGCCATATCTGTTCTGGATTTGTACCCAACTCTTTTATCTCTTGCCCGTGCCTACTCTCTACTTGTAAGTCCTTCCCTTGGGTTGGAATTTTAAATGTGTTAGGTAATATCTGTTTTAACCAACTGTGGGTGCCCCACCCTTGGAGAATGTGAAAAAATCAACCCTAATGTCTTGGACATCCAACATGGTCACTGATCTATGGATAAACATGAAAACAAGAAAAGAAGAAATTTCTAGGTATTATAATTTTCCATTTCCATTTTACCTCCATTAATTTTCTATTTTTAAGATTTCTTTAGACTTTAGTTTTTTTTTTTTTAAAGATCAACACTGCCTGTGCTGGTCACAGGTGAGGGAGGAAAAATATCATATTTTCATTTTTTTAAAACTAAATGAAAAGGAAAAAAATATGGGATTTTTGAAATTTGGGGAGTGATTAAAGGCGGGTGCAAATAGGGTCAACTGTTTTTTATTGTTCCATCTTGTTGAGTGCCACAGAGTGATTCAAAAGCATTGGTTATATTGCATAACATGTAAGCGAAATAACTATATTTGATGATTCTTCAAACGAAGATACTCTCTGAAAGCGGTTAAAGATATAGGGTTTGTTTGAAGAATTCTGAGATCTCATACAAAATTATTCAGTCCATCATGTTTTGTGTAGTGTTTGAAATTTTTTGTTGGTATTGTATGGTTAAGATTATCCCAGTCTTTTCATTTGGAATCATAATTGTCATATGGATGGATAAAATGTTTGACTTTCTAGGGGTGAGAGTTGCAAGTAGCCATTAGATGCAACGCAGGAGCTGTTATATTCTTTTTTTGTTTATTGTTTATTGTTTTTTTAAGTGTGCTGCTATGCCTTTTTATGTGTTATGTTAAAACAGGAAAAGTAAAATATTTTTCACACATGCGCAATGTCCTGGGATGCATGACTCATAAGATTCTATTTATGTTGGAATCTATTGTTGATTTTTCTTTTATCCTTATTGTTGAATAGAAAATCTTGAAATGTTCCTTGAGACCTGTTTGAGTATGTCACCATTCTTATATAACAATGATATAATGATATAATGGCATTGATCTATTTACCTATACAATCTTCTTTTTAAATTTTTATTTTTTTAAAACTTGTTAAAATAATTTATGCTGTATAATGGGTGGTGAAATGAGCAGAGCTGTTTTTGGCACTTCGGTTGTACTCACTCAAGTTTAATCATATGTTATTGACTAGGAGGGCGATGTCCGTGCACAAGAAGAGATGCTTAGAACCCAGAGTAACAATGTCGTCAATGCGGGTGCTAGTAAGAATATATTTCACTTGGTTTGGAGCAACTGATTGTTTCGTATCTCCTCTTTCAATTTGTTTGTTAATTTTTTAATTTTTTATGGAAGAGTGCTCTTGTAAGCTACCAATCTTTCAATGTAAATAACATGTCCAGTTCATTGTTATAAAAAATAGCTTGCTGTACAACGTTTCTGAACTGAATGTCGTTTCACTTCAATTGCACTCTTAGGAAAGGCACAATCTTCTGCTTGTTCTGCCCAATCCGTGCAATCTAGTTGTATATTCAACTGTGGTGGGTGAGCTGCATTTTGGCTCTACAGTATGGAACGGGCTGGGTTTTAGATTTAAATTTTTCCAAGCAAAAAATATGAAGAAAGTATCAGTTCCGCTTGCCTAAGGACCTAAAAATGAGGACTTTGGAGGAACTCTTTAATAAAAGCCATTGGATATAATGTAAGGGCACATGTTATTAGTAGTTTACACCCTCACCCATACTCCTTGTTTTACCAAAACAACCCTTTTGAGTCCTAATCTACAAAATAATAAGGGTAATAATAATAAATAAAAATGAAAACCTAGGGATACACGTTGACCCGTGTCTTCCTCCCCAGTTATCTTTCTCCCCCTCCTCCCCTTTCGCCATTTCTCTTTCTGAACAAAGGTACAGAAGACAGCATTATTCTTGTAGGACCAAGGCTTATAAAAGTCTCGCTAGGCAATACCCTTCGCCTGTCAACTAAAAGGCACACACGAGAAGTAAATATCAGAAGAAGTTGGAAGTGTTTTTATTAGGGTGGAGAGAAGAATCGTCTCTTGATTCTCATATGTTTTCATTTCTGTGTTTTTTCTGTGGAAATAGGAATTAAAGCTTCAGATTTTTTTTATCATAAGCTAATTATGATATTCCAAATTCGTAAGCTTTGGGAAAAATGGGACAATACGCAAAACATCGTTTTAGATGTGAAGGAAGATGATGATAACTTAATCTCACAGCCGGAAGAATGGTATCCTCATCTTGCAAGTCCCATATTTCACTCTTCAGTATGTCATCCCACTCATCATAATTTCTTTTACCACGCAACAAACCCCCAAGTGAATTTGCAGCTAAAGGAAGACCCTTACACCTTCTAATAATTTCGCCACTGATTTCTTCTGTGCATATCAAATATGAAATCAAATAAAGGCGTTTGCAAGAAAAAGCTAGAGATTTATGCAAGTCTCAACCTAGGTCCCAATCTTGGTAGGTTTATGAAAGTTTACATCTTTGACATTAATGTCACATATTAGAGAGAATGTAGAAAGTGAGGTTACCTTTGGAGCGTATCTTGAATTCCAAAATGGTATAGTTTGTATGATAAAACCACTAGGTTGCTTATATATATATATATATATATATATATATATATATCACTATTTGTATTATGGTAATATGATGTTTGACGTCTTTATGTTTTATGAGATAAATGTATGATAGTTTTACTCATAAGTGTCAAATAAGTAATTCTAAGTTGCGATACTACAAATTAGTCCTCAGACCTAAGACATCACAATTGTATTATGGACGAGTCATTTATCTTTGAGAACACTATACAGTCACATTAAAAGATATGACTTAAAGGTGCTTATCGGGATATGCAGCAAGTTCACAGAGGCATGTAAATGTATAACAAAGAATCTCTACTCTAAGTAAAAAGAGAGAATACTCAAGAGATATGATTCGTTGAATCTTTGGCCAAAATATAGGATGAGAATTGAAACAAGAATGTTTGCAATCATATCTAAGTGAATCATATAACCTAGAAATGTCGCATTAGGGATTTGACACGAGTTAACCTTATCACAATAATGTGACATAAAGTATTATTTTAGGCAAGGACTAAATTGCATTGCAATCACAAACTGAATAGGTTCTCCAATGAATTCTATTTAGCTTGAGTAGCCATGACATATTGCTCAGTGTCAACCATAGTTTGTGAAAGTCCTTTAAGGCAGAATTACAATTAGCCTTCACCAATGTGGGAGAATTGTATGGAGAAATACAATTCATACTCGATTTAGAAGAAGTCGGACTTACGCACTACCTCGCTAATTAAAACCTATAAGATCTCGTACACCGAAAAGGATTGGATTAAGAATTATATGAGAGAAGGGAATTTTGTGGCTTGGTCAAAGTCAAAGGTCAATTGTTGACCCAACACTTGACACGGTCAAGAATGGTTGACTGGTACCAATACTTGTGAGACAAGTTAGTGACTTAAATTAATTATGTCATTAAACAAAGGGTGGTGATTTTCCCACTCTCCTTTTATCCACCTACACTTCATTTTGTTTTTTTTAATAATACTTTTTATTATAAGATAAAAGTGAGTGTAAGTGAACAAAAGATGAGTGAGAACATACATACAATTTTAAAAAAAATAGAATGTAAGTGGATAAAAAGGGGGTGGAAAAATCAGTACCCTAAACAAATTAAACAAATTAAACAAATTAGAATAGTTTAATTTAATCAATTAAAGTTATTGAATATTAATTGGGTCCCACATGACTTAAGAAATAAAGAATTGGACAATAGGAATTTAGACACATGACGCATTGAAGCATAAATGTGTAGGACGAAGAATGCCCAAAATTAGGCCACCATAGGAGATATGCAATTTTTTTATTTTATTTTAAAGAAAAGAGAAGGTAATCAACTACCATTTACCTCTTCTTGAATACTTACAGATAGAAGTAACTCATCTATATATTATTAAATTACATGTTTCTAATTAGATGAGCTTGCTTTTGTAATGCGGAACCTGTCCTCAACTTTTCTTGTATCTGCGTTCACGAACTGAAAAATGAAAGAAATTTAGAGAACATCAAGGTCTGCCGAAGTTCAAGCTAAGCTGAGTGTTTCTGATGAACACGAACTAAGTATAATATGTATATGAAAAAAATTCTCTCCATATATATATTCTGTTATGAAACTCAAAGTTCACATACTGTCATACTGACCTCTAATTTCATCTCCTTCTTTGTGGCATATCCTCTGAGATAACCAAATTGAGAAATCCTCGATAAGCTCCAAGGATTATTTACCTAAACGATCAAAATCCAATTCCATGTTAAGAAGAATGAAAGAACTACTTTTTTTCTGTTTCATTTTTGTCTGAAAAGAGGGATGCAACATCTTAGGAGCTCACCCATCCTACTACTACTCTTACAGAAATTCGCTTAAGTACATGTACAAGTATATAGTTGTAGAGAGAGATACTTACACCAGTTGGAAACTTGTCCAAGGTAAAGCCAGCCATACCAATTACTGCATGCACTGGGGCACTGTAGTTGCTATGATCGTATGTGTCGATCCCATTTTCATCTTTAACAGGCAATCCCTTGCATTGACTCTTATAAACCGTGCAGGTTCGCTCGTAGTTATGGACATGACCAAATAGGACCAAATCAACCTAGTTCAATTTTCCAAAGCAATGTTAGAAAGAAACAAAAAAGAACCAATTTGACACATAACGAATCCAAGAGCTATTTTGTTTTTTTTTTTGGAAGAGAAACTCTTCTCTTTTCTCCATGTCGAAATAAGTAAAAGACATGGAGAAGATGAACAATGAAAAAAAAAACAGAAAAAACAATCGAACTAGCTAGCGAGGGATGTTAATTACTTTGCTTTGAAGCAGTAATGGTTCCACTTCAAAAACAAATTTTGGATCAACGCTGAAGAGTCCATCTGCGGAGGTATACATGGGTCTATGCCTGCAACATTTGAAGAAGTCACAAGCATTTTACTACAACATAAAAAGATGGGGTGGAAATCATGGGCTTATTTAATAGCTAGAATCTAATTGAAATTATTGTAATCTTGAACATAATAATCGGATTAACATAATTTAAACTGTAAATTGTGTATAATTTAACATAGTCCACTTCTTAATCACTGCAATGTAGAATGAAACAGAAGCACACACACACACAGAAATAATGGTTACAAACACTACAAAAACTTGAAGGTATTTCAGTTACACTTACCCCATAAAAATCAACCAAGGAGTTTTGGATCGATCAACAGAAGCCATGTCCCTTCTCATCCATTGATACTGTATAGTGTATCCATTGCATAGAGTAACAAAGCGAAAAACATCAAATAAGCTGAGAATACCATATGCTAGATTGGATAAATATAAGGCACTACAGAAGTGCTTAATTATCTTTACCTGCTCAGAGTTTTGGGACCAGTCATGCTCTGTAGATATCACCGTGATGTGAACACTTGCTTGTTCTATGGAATACCATGGCTTATCCTTTGCCGGGGTTGGCATCGGAAAATAGGTCTCATAAGGAACACCAGATTCTCCACCTGAATCTGGGGTTATGTAAACTGATCCAGTGTCTATATAGTCCCTGAAAAATACATGGTCAAGCATATATTGTTGATGCATGAACAGATTTGGATAAACATCATTAGGGATGGAAAACACAATCACACACACGTACACGATTTTGAATGGTTCACCCATAATTAGGTTACATCCACTGTGGAGCTTCGAATATGTATTTGATAGGAGAGAGCTTTTACATTGTGCATTTGAGAGGCATAAAGCCTTAGTAAAAGAAGAGAGCCTTAGAGTGGGAGAGGCAAAGCCTTCCTTCTCTGCTTGCTGGTTGCCTCTTGCTTATGTACGCCTTACAAGTAGGCAAGTCATCATGACTTTTGGGATTTAGGTATATGGCTCCCCTTGATTAGGCATGGAGGAGGTATGGAGAAGGCATATGAGAGGGCATGGGCCTTCCTTAATTGGTGGGATTTCATTGTGGGGTTTAGGTGAGGTCAACTTGGTGTCAACATATGTTTTAAGGAAAATCTTCTGAAAGTTTAGTGTTATGTGGTTAGCCGCCTGCTGGTTCATTTATAGAGTTGATTCTTTATTCAAATGTATGTGGTCTAGATTAAGCTTGACAACATAACATGTGAGATACACTATATAGACAGGACATTAATATGCATTGCCACTATGGTAGAAAAGAGCATACCTCTCATGGTTTCCAATAGCTGTCATGTAAGAAACTCGAGAAGCGACAGGACTTATTTGGTGTAGGAAAAAATCCCATTCAACTAAAAATCCAGTGGCGTAGCTAATGTCTCCAATGTGGAAGATAGAATCTACTTGCCCTGAATTTATTTCGTCAGCCATTGCTTGAATTACTGAGAGGGATCCTGGCTATTCATGCCACACAAGATTAAAAATCTCTTTAGCCTTTACTTTTCCTTCAAGGTGGGCATAAGTAAAATTGAAAATAATGCACTAGTATATACATTGACAAAGTATTTATGGCTTAGAGGTGTGGATGAATGATGACCATATAGTTATTGCATTGCAGTACTAAATGTATCATGTATACCTGAATGTAATGCTCCGTCGAACCATCACGAGGAGCCTTTCCCATATCACCGAATGCGAGAAATTTGAGTTCATCAGATCCTCCTGCTGGGGGAGTCCGGAATTGGATTTCATTGCTCCAACCAACTGAATCACTGCAATTTATTTTCCATTCCCACATACATAAGGTCACTTTGTGTTCAAGATTTGGTAGGAAAGATGAAAAGGCTCTTTATAACTAAATGCAAACAATATATTTTGAGCACTTCCATCTTGCACCACATCTCTTTGAAATTTTGGAATGGTTTGAAATCAAGCCTCAAATAGCCTCGGTTGCCTTTTTCTTTTTCCAAATATTTGTTTTGTGGTGGAAATTAGATAGGGGGTTTATACATACCTTCCATATCTATAAGAGAAATTAGATAAAGGCTTAAGTCCTGTCATTACTGCTGTATGAATGAAGCCTGGGTCATGCCATCCGAAGTCCTTGGCTGGACTTGGTAGAGCTGAACCTACAATTTACAAAAGAGGTACCAAAAAAAAAAAAAAAAGCAAAAAATAGAGATCAAGGAGACCTTCAACATGAAATCCATATCATAAGGTAATAAGCTAGTGTAACTTTTAGAATTTGTATTTTGCATGATCACATTGTTGATCACATCTTTTACAGAGGTGTCGAGATATATATATAACCTGCCTCTATAAGAGATATGGTCAATTAACTTAGTTATTAAATATGATACATGTAACGAGAAACTTATATATGGATATAGGATGTTGAGGAACTGACTTTGCATGTCATCTTGTGAAAATGTAGTAACTTGTGACGTCTGTTTTTTCCGTCACCATATTGTACTTGCTGAGGTTTCTGATCACCACTGACCCATGTTAATCGTATCTGCACCCATAATTCATGTTTCATTGTGTTAGAACTATGATCTCACAAGTTGATAGAACCACTTCGGCGATCTTTTTTTTATGGGAAAAATATACGAAAACAGACATTTTAATGAACTTGCTTCAATTTGTTAATTAAATTAAGCTGTTCTTAAAGCTCAAAACCACTTTGCAGCCTTCATAAGTGACTTCATGCTAAACTTAATTAGTTCAAGACGAGAATCATGCTAAACTTAATTAGTTCAAGACGAGAATCACATAAAGGAGAAAATTTTATTTTTCAATTTTACATACTACATGTGTTGCAAAACTGTGAATATACGTAAATTATTGCTATGTCAAGAATTAATAGTGAAAATAATATAGAGTGTTACCGATGTTCCCGTCGAATCTATGCTCGATAGATGTCCATATAATGGCTTATTTGGAGTGGCAAATCTCACAGGGCTTGACCTTTTCAAAATGCAAGGTGCCTCGAATCCACCAGAAAACAACACAAATTCAATGTCCGTTCTGATGTTAATAACATGGAATGATAATGCACCACCACAAGTGGACACCAAGCATCGACCATTCCGATACTTTTTGCATTCCTTCTTCTTGCAACTCAGATAGTCAGGATCATTGCTCATGTAAGCTGCCTGCAGCAATTTCAAAAAATGTCAACGTACTACATATTACATATTACAGGCCAGTCTGTTTTGTTATTCTTCTTATCAATGTGAGATAGAGGGACTCGGAACCTCTTCTGACCTTTAAGAAAAAAATCACTATTAAGAGTTAGTTGATTCTTGTTTTAATTATATTGATCCTTCACCTACTTTCTAATCAGGTTATTTAGGGCTTGTTTGAGAATCACTTTAAAGTGGTTGTAAGTGATTTTATGGAGAAGATAGTGGTGGAGCCAGAATTTCACATTAGAGAGGACCCTTCACAAAATTTTTAAAAATAATTTGAATAGGAGTGTTAAAATGCTAAGCACTTAATAAGTTAATTTGACACTAACCACTCGTTTTGGCCTACTTCATAATATCAATTGATATAAATTAATAATATTATATACATTCGTTACAATCATAATTGTAATGAAATTTTTATTTATTTTTAGAAACATGAATTTCATATTTTAAATTTGTCTACACTATTAAAGACTGAACTTATAATAATTTATAGAGAAGAATAAAAAAAAGTTCATAAATCCCAACACTAAGGTACCCAACTCAATGAACTCATACATGAAAAAAGGATGGAAATATTCAAAAAAAAAAAGAAAAAAGGATGGAAATAAAAAAAATATAAAGCTTAAGTTAAATAAAAGAAAAAAGAAAGAAATGTTGTAAATTTAGGAGCTTTTAGTGCAAATATCATAAATTAACTTGAAAATTTTAAGGGAGATAAGTAGATAAGAGATCAAGAAGTTTTATGGTTAATTTATAGACAATGAGAACCTAATATATTGTTTATTTTAGAATAAATATCCTAAAACTAATCTAATGTATAGTATATACATAAAATTGGAAAAAATGGAGTGGGGGCCTGGGACCACACTGGTCCCTTAATGGCTTTGCCACTGTGCACATAGCAAGTACTTCTCCTTAGAATCGTTTAAAAACACATATTAAGAAGCATGAGAGGTACTTCTCCCCATACCTGATTTTGGCTCTTCCAAAATGACTTGCAAATTAAAAAGACAATTATACTAAAAAGGATAACAATATCTAACTATGGTGAAATCTAAACATACGTATATATTTTTGTTAAAGCCAAGTAGTTGGGGTTTAAGGTTTAGAGTTTAGTATGCATCAAACTTAATATTTTCCCAAGACTCTCACCCTACATGCACAATGTTTTGTTTATCAAGTTGCTGAGAAAATCACCACCATCTAACAAACAAATATAATGAGGAAAACACAATCCAAACAGTTGTATTGAAAATGAACACACAACTTATCCAACTAACTCATGTTTGGTTCATTATTATCCGCTCAACAAAATATACGGGAAATTGATATGAATATTAAAATCAAAAGGAATAAACCGTTAGGCCCGTAGGATTATGCTTTGTCAAATGTCAAAGCGACAGTGCATCGTTGCCTTGTACGTAAATGTTTGGTTTTCTCAACCCCACATTGTTAGTAACGTCGTACATTAAAGACAACATGGGCTGCCCCATGCCCAGCCACTTTTTCCAACTATGTGGCCCTTAAATTTTTCATTTGTGATATATATATTTTTTTCTCTTTAGCTTTTATTCATTACAATTTAATAATTTCTGTTACTACCGAAGAGCAATTCTTTTGGGACCTAACTATTAATTAGGACTACACTCTTGAAACCTAACATATATCAATACTGTTATAGGAATAGGAATATGATCACCGGTATAACTCGTCCATTCGTAGAATCTAAAACTTTTTTTTATGCCGAGTTTTCGCTAATATGGCTTTCGCATGCCAAAAATAATTGAAAACTAAGAAAGGTGGACGATGAAATTTTAAAACGAATCCAACATCGCCGTACAAGGAGGAGAGTGAGTGGTGTGTATCAGTCGGGTGCCAATTTCACATTATTTGGCATCAATATTACCATATATCTAACTTTTCTGTTTTTTTTTTAATTTATATAAAAAAAGGACCAACAAAGAGAAAAAAGGATATATAGTTATTTCTTTCTTAAAAAAGAAAAAAGGAAAAAGGAAAAAGGACATGAGTAATATGAAAACGATAATTTTGTTTACCTTAACAGGATAATGGCAGAGAAGAGGAAGTTTGCTGAGATCGCCAGTCTGTGCATAGAGAATCCCATTTAAAGGACAGCTTGAGACACTGCATATATATCATGTAATAGCCAAAAATATATAACAAATTGAAATAATATGAAGGTAAAAAAAAAAGCATGAATAAACTCGTAGATAATTAACGTGTACAATTATATATATATAATTCATACTCAGAATGAGAAGGTGAAATCATGGCGACCCAATCGTCTTTGGAAGGATTGAGGACACCTCTAACATTGACACTCAAGAACTCTTCATCTCCAAGGCCAGAAGAAGTTGAGTTAATACTAATTTGCAGATAAGGGCTCGGATGAGGACACTCAGCCAGAAATCTTCTATTCACAACCCTAAACTCAGATATTGCTGTGTAGTTAAGGTGTTGAACTTTGGAGTTGAAAACTAAAGGGTGCAAGGATGACGACGACGATGACGATGAAAAAGAAGCAAACGAAGAACCCAGAAAAAAGATGAACACAAGGAATGACAAGTTGAGAACAACACAATAAGTGCTTGAGGATCCCATTTGAAAATCAAAGTGGAATTTTGTGATTATTTTCTAAGGCAAAGAAACAAGGTTTATATATAGAGAGATGGTTCTTCTTCTTGCCTTGGTGGTCATGGCGCAGCGCTGTCCTTCTGATTTTCTTCCTTATTTATTGGTTTCCCATTTGAGTACGCATGAGTTCAACTTGGAAACTTGGCTTCATATCAGAGTTTAGGGTTTGACAAGAACGTGGCTTTTTGTTTCCATTGTACATATCTTTTGAACAGAAATAGACAGGTCATAGGTGTGTACGCGGGCGAACATTACGTTTTAAAACTGTTGTTTCTTCACGCAACGTTGTTTGGTTATGTTGATACCACGCAGGTGCGGCTGGGCCGGTAACAACCAATTGCGGCTTTAATTTTGTTTGTTTTTTGGTTGGTCTCTCGTTTTTGTGCGAAAGCACAACGCTATTTTCAGTCTACCCATATTATACATGTGCATATTTATTAGGGGTGGAATTTGGACCGCAAAAACCCACCACTTGACACAGTTGGTTTTGTCTAGGGGTGGGCATAGGTTGAGTTGGTTCGATTTTGGTCCCAATCCGATATATAGCGGTTTATGATTTTTTAAATTTAGACTCGCATAATTAGGCCAACTCAACCCAACTCGACCCTCTAATGATCGAATTGGACGATTCAATCGAGTTGACCTGAAATTGTAGTTATTTTTTGGACCGAACCGAGGTGGCGTTGTAAAAATGGTATTGGAGATCTGAATTGAAACCATCAATAACCGCAACCAAAATATATATACAATCCCCTTTTATTGAAGGATCCCTCAAATAAAATTATTTGAGGGACACACTTTAGGCTCCCCTATGAATTTTGTTTCAATGATCCAAACCATCTATTTTTTCAGTATACATTCATAGATCATCCTTACAAAAAATTAGACAAATCGGAAACCATTTCGACATTCAATTGTGTCCTACAAAATTAGTGAATACGGTGATTCAAGAAAGTACTAAAATTTCAATAACTCAATTGAGTGGTCAAATGATATCGGATTTAAGTGATTTTTTTTTTTTGTAAAGATGATCTTTAGATGAATATCTAAAAAATAAATGGTTTGGATTAGTGAAATACAATGCGGAGTTTGACCTATAAGGATGTCTTTCAAATAAGTTTATTTAAGAGATCTCTCAATAGAAACTCTATGTGTGTGTGTATATATATATACACATACATACATAGAGCTTCCCTTAGGATACCCTACAAATTTTTTTTAAACGATCTAAACTGTCTATTTTTTAAGTATTCATTCATATTCCTTGCAAAAAATCAGAAAAATTAAAAATCATTAAGGCATCTAATCGCAAGCAACAAAATAGACGAATACTTCAAGAAAATACTAAAATAACAATCATCTAACTGGCTGGTCAAATAGTTTTAGATTCAAATAATTTTTTGAGAGATGATCTTTGAGGGAATATCTAAAACTTAGACGGTTTGGATCATTGAAAAACAATGTGTAATTGGCCCTACAGGGTGTCCCTCAAATAAACTTATTTCAAGGATCCCTTAATATAAGCTCTCTCTCTCTCTCTCTCTCTCTCTCTCTCTCTCTATATATATATATATATATATATATATATATACAAAGAGCTTCCATTGAGGATCCCTCAAATAAGCTATTTGAGGACACCCCTTATAGGGCCCACTCCGGATTGTATTTCACTAATCCAAACCGTCTATTTTGTAGATACACATTCAAAGATCATCTCTACAAAAAATCACTTGAATCCGATATCATTTGATCATTCAATTGAGTTATTGAAATTTTAGTACTTTCTTGAAACATCGTGTTTATTGATTTTGTATGACACAATTGGATGTCGAAACGGTTTCCGATTTATCTAATTTTTTGTAAGGATGATCTATGAATGAAGACCTAAAAGATAGATGGTTTGGATCATTGGAAAAAAAATTATAGGGTACCCTAAATGGTGTCCCTCAAATAAAATTATTTGAGGGATCCCTCAATAGAATATATATATATATTATATTATATACTAATGTATGATAATTATATGGGCTGTTCATCTTACAAAAAAAAACATAAAATATATGTACTGTTTGTTAGTGGTATGCCCTTAAAGCCAACTAAGTATATGGTAATTAATGTTAAGGACATCTTTTGTAATAACTTAATGGGCAAGACTAGTTGTTTTCAACCATGATATTTGATTTATTATCATAACAGTAAAACAACTGTAGTCCTAGGAAGATATAAGTGAACATGAGAACTATGTAATGAGATTGCATACATCGAGACTTATCATTATCCCTAATCCTAAATATGTTCCTGATCATAGAAGTATTAATTGGGTGTTGACATTCTGCCAAGACCAGTACACAAAGTATCTTCTCTTAATGTAAAGAATGACGAGGTCTCAAGTCATTAAGTATGGCGACACCAAGATATGTGTGTAGGTGCTTACAAGAGAACAAGTACTGAACTCGATCAAATACATGAGTTCTAGAATGAAAGTCTTTACTCACATGTTAAACTAGAACTCACAGATTGCAATGGTGTAAACTAATTCTTTGACTTGAGACATCATAGATGTCTTGTGGCTATGTTGTTTGTCTTTGAGGGCACTATACATTTGTGTTGTGGAAGACATGACCTAATGGTGTTTATCAGGACTCTCAATAAAGTCAGGGAAACAAATAATTATACAATAAAGGATCTCTACTCTCATTAAGGAGAGATAATAATCCAAGCATATGATCGATCAAACTTTTACGCAGAGTAGTGGATTTTTGAAAGAAGAAGTCTTTAAATCTTACCAGGATAATCATATAATGGAATAATTCACATTAGGATATTCGACATTAGATTGTATTATCTAATAATCTGAATAAGTAGTATTGTATAAGAGAATGATTCATGATTTCTAATTTGAATAGGTTCTCTACACCTTATTTAGTGAAACCATGACATTACTATGCGTTAACCATGGTTTTTGGAAGTCTTGAAAGGTTCAATCATAATTGATTCACTAAGGAAGAATTAAATAGTGAAATTTAATTCACAAGTCAACTTAGAGAAGTTGAGTCTACCTTGACTATCTCACTAAATAAGATCAGAGGAACAAATTAAAAGAAATTAGGAGTCGTTAAAAGTCAAAGGTAGATTAACATGATGACGCTTATAAATTATAATTCATAATTAAAAGGCATAAAGAATTGAGTTTTAGACCCCAAATTGAGCCCATAAAATGATGGGCTAAAAGCAGCTTTTTCCAAGAAATTTCAATTTGGATTCTTGATGTGTAGGAGAGACATCTTCTGTTATCTAAGGCTTTTGGTTGATCTTCTTTCCATATCTTGTCCATTTTGGTGTGGTGAGGTAGAGGGCTTCTAAAAAAGGAGGAGATTGAAGGCCTTTCCAACAAGGTCATTCTTGGTTCTCCAAGAAAGTGGATTAACCTTTCTTCTCTTTTCTATTTTGTGGTAGATCATAAGCTTGGGTTAAAATGAAAAAGGCCTCACTAGAATTGAATGAATGTTTATGTGTCCTTACCAGATTCATGAGATACAAAATGTTTCTACTTGGATTAGATGACGCTTCTCTCTCCCTTAGTTCAACTTATTGACCATTCACCACTACCCAAATTGTTCTCCCTCTCATTCCGACCAACAAAGTATTCTCCCATTCTCTCACAATTTTGTCAACGCATTTGTGGTCATTTCTCTCGACTTCTTCGTTCTAGATGACGTTATAAATGGCGTTGAGCCTTATTTTGACTTAGACTTAGTCATATGGATAACTCATACTTGCGGTATTATTGATTGTTGAAACCATTCATATATTAGAGTAATGTAATGTGGAAAATTCATATTAGGGTTTTGAAAAAAGTATCCATACTCTGATAATATGAATTACGAGCATTGTAATAGAGAATGACTCAATTGCACGACGATTCCAACTAGAATAGGTTCTTCACCTTTTCTGATTAGCTTGGGTAGCCATGATATGCTGTTTGTGGAAGTCTTGTAAGGTTCCATTATAATTGTCCTTCGCTAATAAGATGAATTAAATGGTGGGAATTAATTCATAATCAACTCAAAGAAGTTGAGACAACCTACTTCCTCTCTAAAAGGAACCTACGGATCTGCATACCGAAAAAATATAGTTATAGGAATAAATGAAGAAGAAGAAGAAACTTGGAAAACAAATGAATGACATAAGACGTTGAAAGTCAACAGCCAAAGTCAACATGTTTGACCAAAATGGTTGACTAAGTCAAACTATTTTAACTAAGGATATGACTTAATGGTTAAGTCATAAAATCATAATTAAAAATGTTACTTGTGAAGTTAGTTTAATAGTTGGACTCGATTTGGGCTTTAAAGGTATTTTGGGTCAAAAAGCAAAATATCCCAATGACCTATTAGGCCTAGGAATATGTGTTGTGTGACAATACAAGTTAAATGAGCCAAAATGGAGCCCAAACACCACCTTGGTTGAAATTCTCTATTGAGAATTCTCTTCATCTTGGACTCGTTTGAGTACGTTAGATTTATCTTGTAATTTCGTCGGATAATATTAATCTATTCCGGAGAGTGTTGACTGTTTATCCATAATATTATAAGGTGTTTGGTAATGTTCCGGATAAATAGTCTTACTAAGTTATATTGTGTTGGTTTTGTTCTGGAGAACATTGGATTGGCCTATTTTTTAACAAAAAATTCTTTGATAATTTAAGTGGAAATATAAACAATATAGACAATATTATTTGCATATATATAATTAAGAAAAAAAGAGAATATATTGAAGCCCAACAAAAGCAGTCAAGAAGAGAATCAACGGACAGCAATAGCAATACTGAAATAACTAGAAAACAAACCATCACCAAAAGTAGAAAAAAAAATTACAGCCAAAAATAAAAAATAAAAAAAAATAGCCACATTGTTCTAATCGCTAACTTGAGATGATAATTTGATTATTAAGTTGGATACTTGGAGAAGAAGAAATACATAAATAAAAAAACTCAAGAAAAACTCAGCAGCATGTATTGAGTTGGATACATGGCCGCATGATGATTATTTGATTATTGATTATTGTTGGATACACAGCCGCATGTATTGTTCCAATACAGCAAGAAAAAAAAAGAAAAAAAGGAAAAACTCATAACCTAATTTCCACAAAGATTTAATAAAAGAATTGTTTGGGCCAAAAAGAAATCCACGCGTGAGCCCATCTTCACAAAGAAAAGCCCACAAAAACAGAAAAGAACAAAGGACTGGGCTTTGATTCCAAAAAAAGAGCCCAAATCCACATAAAACGCCAAATTAAATGGCAATTGACCACTAAAGCATATCGATAAAAAGAAGAATTGGATTGGGCCTAGCTTCTAAACGCTCACCATTGATCTCAAAACCCAGAATACAAAGTTAGCAGATCTTTTGGAAAGTCTATTTTTTAGAACCCACGTGACTACCCAACTTTGAAGAGTCAACAATTTCAACTATCACAAAAAGGTGAATTAATGCAGGCATGTCATTGCAGGAAGACTTCTTTGAAACTCTGCAGCTAAAAGATCAAAATCCCTTTTCTATATATAGAAAAATTTTTGCTCCAGAGTAGGTGCCATTTCCAAGGAATAAGCAGGTTGTATTTTCTAAAAAAGATAAGTAGTAAGCAGAGAGTTGTTCAATAGGAAAAGCAAACTGAACATCATAGCAGATTGTGTTCTTTCTCTCTACAAAGAAGAACAGGGAACAAAGAAGAGTTGGTTTTTCTTTTAGAAAAAACAAGGAAAAGACCTCTATGAAAACTAATTACTGATGATTTTTTCTTTGCCAAAACAGATAACTTCCCCTTTTCTTTAACATTTAAAAAAAAAAATGAAAGATCTTGCTTTTAGAAAATCTGCCAGCCATTTTTAAAATTAAAGAAACCCACTCCAGCATTTTCTATAAATATGAGAGGAGGTGAGCAGATCAAGACAACCAAGAAATCAATCAAAAACAAAAACTCAAAATGATCACTTGATCTCAAAAACGTTCAAAACACTGAAGCAACCAAAAGCTCATTGAGCCACAAGAAAAGCCAACTACAATATAGAATCCCCAACTTCGGTTTAGACTTGGAGAAATAAGTCATTCAAAACGAGATTTCTCTTGTTACAAATTTAGTTCAGCATAAGCCAAATTAATCAGAGTTCGGATATTTTACAAAATATGAAAACCTCAACAAATTTATGGAAAGCCTTGATCAAGCGAGCAGGTACTACATTGCGATTCGGCTCGGTAATCTTCAAGTCCGACCATACGCCCTTCGGATGAAAGAGGTCCCATTTAAACACCTTCCAGGGCCCGAAGTAGATTAAAGCTCTGCAAACTCGAACGTTGGTATCGATTTACAGAAACTTGATAGTTGAAGGTGTTGAAAGTCGATCCACAGGCATACCCGGCTCGGCCGGATCGAAGCATCTATCCAGGCAGAAATGGAAGTCTATCCCTCTTTTGCCTTTTCTAAAGTTGGTTTTCCTTTTTAAGTTTTGTAAAAGCGATTCACTTTCTTATCATTTATTATGGCGAACTACAAGTTTTATACCGCGAAAAATTGTGAAGTCCTCACCAGTCTGAGGCAAGAAAAGAACTTAGTTGGGCGATATTACTCACCCAAATTCACAATCACTTGTTTAGAAATCAATAACTTGGGGCGCAAGTTATCTATTTTTAAGAAGTCTGCTAGGATTTTCATTACTAGCAGTGGCACACTCGCACACAAATGAAAGTTGACTTGTTGACCCGTCCATGGTTTTCGAGACAATGGGGAACTTTACCCTATCATCACAGGAACAAACATAAAATGGGTGAACAAGAATAAATATATAAAGAGAGAGAAGATGAAGAAAGAAGAAGAGAGAAGAAGCATATTTGGAGGGGGGAGGGAGAGAGAGAGAGAGAAGAGTGAAGAGAATAACCTTAGAGAAGATAGCAGAGAAGAACCCCAAGGAGAAGAAGATGAAAATAGCGTCGTCAAATTTTTCACGTGAACGTGTGTGTTCTTTTTCTCTAGCTGTATAATTAAGTGTGTATTATCTAAACCAGGGTGTGTGAGTTTTATTAGTTAGTCAAGTAAGGAAAGTATTAAAAGCCCAACCCGTATAAAATAGTTAGGTAATTATATAATATAGCTAGGTTGACACCAAACACCTGACATGGACTATTTACTCCTATCCAGAGTCTAATACGGTGTACCAAACAAGCCCCTTATGTGTTGGCTTTATAAGCTATACTTTGCTATTCTCAAGTTAGGGTCTAAGCCTCCTAAGAAATTGGGTTGTGGTGTTGAGAAGAAGGAGAAATCTTATCCTCCACCTTAGCTAAAATCGGTCCACCAAGAGGGAGTCTAGCACATTTAACCTGTTGGTTGATATCTTCTTCATCTCTCTTTACATTTGGTGTGGTGAAATAGAGGCCATGTCCTTTGGTGCCTTTATTGAAGAATCTCTACAAGTTCAAGGAAGAAAGAAGGCCTTGCACGAGGTGTTCAAACTTGGTTTAACCAAGATGAGCTTCAAGGGTATTTTCTCATCCTTCTTCCTGTTTAGTTTTGTGTATAAAGAGATTAGGCCTCAAAGATACATGGGTAAATTTGAATAGACTTAGCCCAACAAGTTTAAAGTAAATTACTTTGCTTTTGAATAGATGATTTCTATGTTTTGTGGCTAAAATTCAATTGAAAGTTTTAAGATACATGTTTCTTTTTGGAACCGCAACGTTTACATGCCAAGATTTTATGCATTAAATAGTTTCCCAATTATAACCAAAACAACTCCTTTTTAACAACAAACTACATATTTTGGTCACTAAGACAACAAATACATGGTTTAAACTACTTTTCTAAGCAGCTAATTTTTTTAACCACATTCACAACATTAAAATACAGTGATCAACATCATTCTTTAATTCCTTTTAGCATATTCACAATATATGCAACTTGTAGCTGAGTAGATTTAAACTAATGAGTCATTTGATTGACTTGTCTTCCCTCCATTACAAGTGTCTCTTGCTATGGTATCTTCCCTCACTTGTGTGTTGTTCCCCCCTCTAAACCTCTTAATGTCAATATCATCGAACCATACAAAACTTTGGCATTCAACACCTTCCTGCACGTTACAAACACTTCGCATAACCACATCATCCATATTAGCTTATATATACTTCAAAACCAAACCTCACATAAGCTACCTATTGTGTGTAGTTGAGCTCATCCCCGTATATTTCTTGTACTTAACAATTGTTAGTAGATTGTTACTCTTTCTCACTTGCTCCCCTAGTTGTTCCCTTGATGGTTTTGTGGGTTAACAAATACTTAGTGTTATTTACATTATTGCATTGGCTTTTAGCTTGTTCATTACAACTGTCTTTGTGTTTATTTCTATATATGGAGCAAAATTTTAATTTGTGAGTTTCTATCCATGAGCCTACCCCTGCCAACTCCCCTCTTGTGGGCGTTTACAAAGCTAAGCTCATGTAAAGTTCTAAGTGTTTTATCCTTGTGCAACAAAAAATTGCAGCTACAGATCTAACTTGAGTGAGAAAAAGGAAGGAGGAGTAAGGAAATAAAGAAAAGTAGGGGAGAAGGAAAACCGAAAGAGGAGAGAAAAAAAAGTAGGAGAGATAAAGTTGGGCTTCGGGGATTAGGTTTTGGGTTTGGGAATTTGGTATTGGGCTTGGGAATTTGGTTTTGGGTTTGGGAATTTGGTATTGGGCTAGGGAGTTAGGTTTGGACTTCAATATTTAGAAAATAAAATAAAATGAAATATTATAGTCGGTCTGGTTCAATTCGAATAAGTTTTTTAAGATGAAAATGAATCTGAAATCAGACCAAACCGGTTTGATTCAGTTTTTCGAACAGAAGTCAATCTTTTATTCAACACGCTTTTTTTCGGCTTGGTTCAACCCGGTTAATCAGTTTTCCACTTTTGATCCTTGCCCTTTTGATGAGGTAAAGGGATTCGTTTGATCTTTTGATCAGGGCTAAACAATTTCCTAAACAATTCCAAAGATGACTGGTAGTAATAAAATGATTAAGAGATATCAATTGCAATATAAACTCTGTATCATTAGTCAGCTGTAAAAACTTATTCCAAAGGAAGGTCTAGATCTTTACCAAAGAGAAAAAAAACAGAAGAAAACAGTCCAAAAATCATGAAAACCAAACGTAAATTTTGTGGGCCCTTCTGTATTTGTTTTTAACGCACCCTCCAATGGATTGCATAGTCTAACTGAAACTTAGAGGAATAATGCAGTCTTGGTACCACGTAGTAATCTAGGAAAGTTGTTTTTAATTTGCATTGGCTGGCCAAAAGGTCAATTTTCTGACCCTCTCATTGTTAAGACCGACGGCACCTTTTAAGACACAGCCCTCATTGAGCTTTCTCTTTCACTGATACCACCTAGAGGCCTTGATCTTGAAAGCATCCAACTAATCAAGTGTTATTGATTTCTTCTTGGTTTGTTTTTGGTGAGCTAATTTGACTCACTCACTCTGTGTATACTTCTTATGGCTTTCATTTTTTTGGGCAGATATGGCTGTGATTGACTCTATAAGAAAAATACAAAATTTGAAAGCATAGATATAAACCGAGATAAGAACAAATTTGGCAAGAATTTTTGATACACACTATGGTTAGTGAAATTATGATTGTATTGTCTGTCCAAAACTGTGTCCTTTTAAGCCCCCCCTTTTTTTTTTTTCCAAAGTTTAAGGAGAGATTGGCTATTCTCATCACTAGCGTCATATCGACTCACAACCTCGAGTTAGAAGGACTTAAGCGTGGCGCCACCGATATGGATTTATGTAGGAAATTACAGATCGCGAACCAATGAGGACTACTAGCAGCGAACTCGAATATTGATGGGGCTACACACAGTCCAAGGACCTTACCAATTGAACCAATCCTCATTGGCGTCCTTTTAAGCCTTTAGCATTGAATCATAACCCTAAATTCTAAAATATATAACATTGTTTTAATCACGTATAAACATTATTAAAATATAAAATATATACGTAAAATCCTATTGGATTCTCTCAAGATGCTTTTTTGTAACCCTAGAAAAGTTAGGAAATCCAATTTAATAATAATTGGATTTAAATTCTATTTTGTATTTACCCAATGACTATTGTACTATGCTGATCCAGAATGAGATATAATATACACACAAAAATGGCATTAAAAAAAGAGGGCAGTGAGAGTCTAGTTTGACTTCCCTATGCTGCAAGCATGTAAATGCAAACAAATAATTCACAGACAACAATACAAAGGAATTGGAATTGTTCTGCCGAGCCCGAATTATAAATAGTAAGTGCCGAGAAAAAAAGAAACTGACAGATGCTTCAAGTTGTCGACTTATATTTGGAGCGACCCATGCAAGTGCTGGCTGACTCATAACTCATTATCATCCCACACCCACATTTATATATCCATGGAATAGTGGTTGTAAATATATTTCGAATAAATGGTAAAATATAATGCTTTCAGTAGTTGCCGCATTTGAGGAGCAACATTTGAGCGTGAGAGTTTTTTCTTTAAATAAAAAAAAATTATTTTATTCAATAATTTTGGTATATGAAATTTAAACTCGGAACTTGCTCTAGGTGTCTATGCTAGTTCTTTACAAAAAAAGTGTGAATCTACCAGAGTTTGCACTCCATAGCTGATGATATTTGGCAACTGATGGGAAATTCTCTCAAATATCAAACTCACATTTAGAGAGAATCGAATATTAGCGTGCTTTGTTCTTCATATTGGAACTTCATTAACTTGATTTGAGAAAACCCCAGATTTTATAGTTGATCTTTTATTTGCGGATTGTAACTTGTAATTTTTTCGGGTATGTTCTGATGGGGACAGGAGGCACTCTATTGGAGATAAGGCTCCTGCTCCCGCTTTGCGGTTGAGCGAGTATGGCTATTCAGTTACCCTGACGATAGAGTCCAATGGTGTAGAGGCACTCACCTAATCCCTGACAATATAGTCCGATTTTTGTACTTGTTAGTCATCTTTAACAAATAAAATACTATCGTTATTCTCTCAAAAAAAGAAGAAGAGAGAATTGAACATGGTAGCCGATCTTTTTAACACAGAAGGGTCATTAATTTATAATAATTTATGTATTTGGTTGAGAAGTTTTCTTTTGGATATTATTAAACAAAATACAAGAGTTATTATAATGGGAACACATTAAAAGTTAGAACCCACACTCTTCTTATATTTTGTTAAACATTAGTTCATCTATGAGCTGTCTTGATGTAGGGCTAGCGTTATGCATAGGAATCACCTTCTAATATGCCTTGCGTTTATAAGAATGAATAATAATAATAAAAAAAGTAACCATTGGTGAATCACCGTGATGGAGTTTAGCAGTGACAGGAATATAATACAAATCCATAAAGCAAGTTAATTGAATTTCTAAACAGTGAAAAGATTAAGGAAATGTGATGTTTTGCAATTTTTGTTAGATAGAAAGGAATGGAACTCTCAATTAGGGATCATCATTAGGTCCGCGAGCCCATGGGCTGATGAGGGCCCGTCCGCAAATAGAGAAAAAGCGGCCCTTGCCGTTATGGCCATGGGCCGGCCTTGTTGAGTGGGCGAGCAGGCTTAGGTGTCTAAAGCTCAGCCCATAAACAGCCCGTTTGAGCCAAGAAAGCTGGCTAGCCCATAAGCCGCCACTTGAGCCCAAGAAAGCTGGCTTTGCCGCCCATAAAAGCCCGGCCCACGGGCTCACCTACATATAAATAAATATATATAAAAAAAACCTAAGTTAAATGAAAGATGAAGAAAATCATTATTTATTATCATTGTAAAAACTAAAAAAAATGAAGTATGGGATAAAATATGAGTTTATTAATATGGCGGTTGTATAACTATATCTTTATATTTATGAGAAAAAAAAAGAGAACTATGAAGTTATGAACAAAGAAAAAAATGGAGACATAAACATGTATACAAATGTAAATAGAAGGCTAGTTAAAAAAAGAACTATATGTTTAGCCAACTCTTGTTTGATGATTTGTTTTTCTTCTTCTTTTTATATTTCATAAATAAATAAATAAATAAGAGAGAGAAGAGAAAGAATGTTGATCCTTTTTATTCAATTTTGTTAAACGGCCTTAAAATCCACATGTTTAGGTTGTATTAATTTATATTGCTTTATGTTATGACTTCTTTCTTTAATATATTAGTGCCAAGGTGAAAAATCAATATGAATTCCTATGAGGATGCGATTTTCTATAGCTACTGCGATAAATTCTCTTGCTATGATCCTCAAGAAGAACTAGCTCACATAATTAAACGTCATAAGCACGCACCTAATGTGCAGGGGCTAAGGGCACTAGACAATCGCAAGAGATGCAGATTATGTGTGCACAAGAATGGGTATGACCATGCAAAGGTCATCATTGATCAAAGTGCTTTAGACAAACATATGTACAAGGTCCATCCAAGGTGGGAGGACTTGTACCCACAGTGCTAGAAAAAAAATTGCCACAAAGTTATTTTTGAATAATGAGAAGTATGAGGCCCACAAATAGGGGTCATCATTAGGCCTGCGAGCCCATGGGGGATGGGGGCTCGCCAGGTAGATCGAGAAAAGCATGGCTGGCCGTTATGGGCCATGGGCTTCGACTTGTTGTTGGGTGGGCGAGCTTGGCCCGTTTGAGCTCAAGAAAGCCCACCTGCCCATAAAGTCCGGCCCATGGGCTCACATACATATAAATAAATATATAAAATAACCCAAGTTAAATGAAAGTGGAGAAAATCATTATCTATAAGATTTAACTCCTACAATTAAATTACTTAGGGCCAACAACCCACGGAACGAGCTGATTTGAGGATGAGGAATTCACACTCCAACTCGCTTTCTTCCTTTACCTTCTTAGTCCAATGGAAGAACTTTTTTTAGGAAGTATTGCAACAAACGAGATATTTCATAACTGACCTGACATAAGATATGGTTATCATTGTAAGAACTAAAAAAAATAAAATGAAGTATGTGATAAAATATGAGTTTATTAATATGGTGGTTGTATAACTATATCTTTATATTTATAGAAAAAAAATAATTGAAGTTATGAACAAAGAAAAAAATGGAGACATAAACATATAGACAAATGTAAATAGAGAACTATGAAAAAAATGGAAACAAAGAAACACACCAAAAACATGGAAAAAATAAATAAAGAATTGACAAAAAAAATCCATATAAAAAAAAAAGACAAAATAAAGTAGGCCCATTTAGGCTCTACCTTGTCAGTTATTTTCTCTCTTCTTTTTAAAGTCCGCCCAACCCAACCCAACCCTGCCCAAACCCATTAAATTTGGGCCAGGCTAGCCCGGCCCGACCCGTTGACGAGGCCTACCCTCAACCTATTCTAATCAATTACCACTAAATGGATCTATATTTATATTTTTATTGTCCATTAAATTTAATTGTACTAGTTTAACCACTTTTCAAGCCATCAACATGTGTAGAATTCTCATGACGCATCAATATACTCTCAAACATACTAGGTGCAATGATGTGGTATATCACTAATTAATGCTGATTAGCTGGTTTAAAGTAGGGTTTAATTTCATATCACATTAATTTGTTTTTTTTTTTTGATACAGGTAATATTGGGGAGGGGAGAATCGAACGTAGGACTTCGGGTACGGAAGTAAATAATTTTAACCACTTAAACTACAAATTCCTTTCTCACATCGGTTATTTATACCAAAGAAAAGTTTATTGAGGGAATGTGCTAGGCCCTAGGGTAAAAAAAAGTGAAATACACAAGGAACGGGGCCATATGATATTCTCCCACCCAAGACTCCGCACCAAAAGTTAAATGTTCTATCCACTTTTGGCTTTTCCTATAATTTCCTTGTCTCTTTGTCTTAATGTTAGAAGAAAGTACCAAGTGGATGGTCTATGCCTTTGAAAGAATCCAAATACAAGTTTTGGAGGCACTTGCAAGGCTCTCCCTTGCAATTCCCTCTATTACCCACTAAGCAACAAGGATGGTTGTTGTTTTGTTTTGTTAGGACATGTTTGGAAGGGCATTGTGTTGGAGAATAGTAACAAAACTTGGCCAGCTCTTATTCCCATCCACCTTACATGTTGACAAAAATCAACTGAGAGAGAGAGAGGGAGAGGGAAACAAAGCAACAAAGCAAACAATTAAGATAGAGAGAAAATCTAGAGAGAGAGAGAGAGAGAGGGCTGGCTCTGTATTTCAGTATTTCACTAATTCCATATTCCTCTGAACTCACTCAAAGGACACACAAAACAAAGCAATGACGACAAAAGCAGCCTCTTGTATTGTCGCCAACGCAGCCATGGAAAAGTCCTTCAAAACAAGACCTTTATTACTATTTCAGTCACTTTGCAACAAAACTTCACATCATATGAAACCCTTTGGAGTTCTGGACTCGCTTTGATGGAGTAGCAGGTCGAGCCAACCAATTAAGGAAACTTCCGCAGGAACTTTGCTGGGAATTTCAATTTCGTTTGAACTTGGTCAGTTATTTATCGGAGGAACTAGTAACTTTCTCAGGTAATTCTTTGCCTCTGTATCATTATTTTGATTCTTCGGTTTTGATGTGTTCTTGGAAATTAGTACAAAAACCCAGTTGTTCATTTGTTGTGATGTTGTTAAAGAGGTAGATTGTTTTGTTTATCTTTTGCTTTCCTTTTTGTGGCATGATTTTTCTTTAGGCTCTCTTTGGTTGGTGGAAAAGTAGACATTTGAACTTGTTAAATTCCCAGAAAATTTCATTGCTGAGCTATAATGAATTGGCTCCATGTGGCTCAGCTATAATGAATTTGTTAGTTTTGTTAACAATGGAATCATTTGCAAGAACAAGAATCAAATATTGTATTTTTAATCTTCTGCTCTTTCGCTCTGTTTCTCAGAAACCACAAGGTCAGTTGACCCAATTCACATCAAATTTACTGGGATCCCTGGGTAATTTTGATTGTGTGTTCTCTGATCTTCTTGCCTGTTTCTTGACCTTGCTATTTATGCGTTATTAGATACCAAAATAAGGTCTGTCTGGATGTGGAGAAATTTCAGTTGAAATCGAAGCCATTCATATTTGGGAAACCAAACCGGTAGAAAATAATATTAAAAAAAGCAGACTTAATTAAATTTTTTCTTTTCTCGGCTGCTTTCCTTCTGGTCTAATTCTTTCTGTTTTGAAACAGTTCTGGCAATCTGATCTTCAGCATCCCCTAATTGTTTTTATTGTTAATTGAAAGAATGGCGCAAGAGGACGGGTCCCCAGTAACTTCATCACCCCTGCAGTTCTTTCCCTGGCTATCTCCTGGGATGGGATCTCCATACCCAACATGGCTCAGGGAGCTAAAATCTGAAGAGAGAGGTTTATATCTGATCCAGCTTCTTTATTCTTGTGCTAACCATGTCGCTTCTGGTAGCATTGAGAATGCAAATATTTGGCTTGACCATATTTCTCAGCTAGCCTCTCCTGATGGCGATACAATGCAGCGAATAGCTGCTTATTTCAATGAGGCACTTGCAGACCGGATGCTTAAAGCTTGGCCTGGTCTGTATAAAGCTCTTAACTCAACGAAAATAACATCAGTCTCAGAAGAAATTCTCGTTAAAAGGCTCTTCTGTGATCTATGTCCTTTCTTGAAGGTTGCGTACGTGGTTACAAATCAGGCCATAGTGGAAGCAATGGAAGGAGAAAAGATGGTTCATATTATTGATCTTCATTCATGTGAGCCTGCCCAATGGATTTATCTGATTCAGACATTAAATGCTCGACCTGAAGGCCCGCCTCATTTGAGAATTACAGGCATTCACGAACAGAAAGAGGTATTAGACCAAATGTTCCATCGCTTGACTGAAGAAGCAGGAAATCTGAACATCCCGTTTCAGTTCAATCCTATAGTTAGCAAGTTAGAGAACCTTGATATCGAAAGTTTGCGTGTCAAGACTGGAGAGGCTCTTGCAGTCTGCTCTGTATTGCAGCTACATTCTCTCTTGGCAGCTGATGATGATCTTAGGAGAAAATCACCATTAGCATCTAAGAACCTGCAGAAAGTCTTGCATATGAATAAACTCACTTTAGGAGAGTGGCTGGAGAAAGATCCAATCAGTGCATATAACCTAAGCCCTGATTCTGCATTGTCCCCACTATCAGGTGGTTCACCAAAGATGGGGAGTTTTTTAACTTCTCTTTGGGGCCTTTCACCAAAGCTAATGGTGATCACCGAGCAAGAATCAAACCACAATGGCCATACATTAATGGACAGGATCATGGAAGCATTGAACTTTTATGGAGCGCTTTTTGATTGCTTGGAGTCTACAGTTCCGAGATCACCAATGGAGCGACAAAAGGTTGAGAAGATGCTTTTCGGAGAGGAAATAAAAAACATCATAGCATGTGAGGGAACCGAGAGAACAGGAGAGGCATGAGAAGCTTGAGAAGTGGATTTTAAGGCTTGAGTTGGCTGGGTTTGGCAGGGTCCCTTTAAGCTACCACGGAATGTTACAGGCTAGGAGGCAGTTGCAGGGCTATGAAGGGTTTAAGATTAAAGAAGAAAATGGATGTTTAGTTATTTGTTGGCATGACAGGCCGCTTTTTTCAATATCGGCCTGGAGGTTTAGGAGATACGAGTGATGTTGGTGGTCCATGTGGGGATTGAGTGCTTTTGTTTTTTTTTTTTCTTTCTTATTTTTCCTTTTCTTGTTTGTGTAAAGGATTTTATGCATTTCTTCCTCTGCAACTGCATAGTATCTTCCTCAGAAGCTTGGGAGAATTATTCTCTGTTCTAAAACTTTAGTTAGTTGTTAATTTGTATCCTATTTTTAGTTTTCTTCTCACATAAACGCTGATGTTTCTGCCATATTTGGGTTTGAACCCTGTTCTATAGATTCTTCAAAGTTAAACATGACACTACACTTCAAAGTTATTTTCTGATATCGAATTGCTTTCATTACTGGGCTCAGTTGCATGTGAGACGGCAGGACCTTTTTTCCTTTCCCGTAGTGTGCAGTGCTCAAAGTTTACGTCAGTTTGGTTGCTTAGACAACTGGTGGTAAGAAGAGAAACAGTACTTTTGAGTAGCCGAATATCACACTCAATGCTATGCAAGTTATGTTAAATCAACAGAGAATAGACTGATGTATTCATGGAAGGCAACGCAACTAACAAAGAAAAAGCAACAAATGCGGCATGATATTATCAGTAACAAAAAATCTATTTGTACCACTTTTACTGACCACATCTCTTGCCCACATGATGTGATGCAAATAGCATTAACCTTTTCAGTAGTGCAACACAGACACATTGTATTCGACAGCAGCATCTCCAGTTTTTGCACTCAAGGAAGCTGTCTTCACCAATGCATAGGCCCTTGCATACCGGAAACCCCAGTACCTCCGACGATTGGCATCTCTCGGGTCCCTTGAAAAAATGGATTCCTACCTAGAATGCTAAGGGCACTGCCATTATGCAGAGAGTCTAAGAAAGCAAAGTTCAAGGCCATAAGCAGCGCAGGGCTGTGTTGAGAAGGAAAAGTATATATGCCTTGAGCTCTACCCACAAGCTTTGAACTTGTTGAATTATAAGTCTCTAGCTGATTAGAATTAGTGAAATAAGCTATGAGCTTAATTGGGTATTCACTTGAGTTTTATCATTGTCAAGTGTGAAGCTAAGATTGTAAGGCATACAATGCCATGTCTAATGATCCTAGTAGATAGCTAGATGTATGGCTGAGATTATTTTGTGATGGAAGGGATCCAGCTAAGAGTGCTAACGGTAATATGCCTTGCTCTATGCGTGTGAGGTGGTCGTGATATGAAGAAGTAAAATTCCCCTGCTGTATTCTGCAGAGCAGTGAGAGAACATTTCATTCTCCGTCACTTTCGTTTCTCTCTCTTTCTTTCTTCATCATCTTTTTCATATATGCATTGAGATTCCATAGAAACCAGAATCATACAAGAAACACTAACATGGCCTTAGAGCCAAGTTCAATCACTTGAAAGTTCTTAAGACTCTGAAATCGAGCTATATCGAAGCTCACTCAAGATTTGTTGAAGGTTGCTGGAGCTCGATTTTGACCTGAAACAACTTGTTTTTGGTTTATCTGAGCTCATAAATGGCTGGATCTCGAAGTTCAGAAGTGAGAACTCCGATCTTCTTCAGTGAGAACTATGAGTTATGGAGAATCAAAATGGTAACCATATTCAAATCATATGGTTTATGGAATCTGGTGGAAAAGGGAATTACGATTCTTGATTTGGAGAAGAAAAAAGAAAGCTGGGGAAGCTTTAGAAGATGAGGTTGATGAGAAAATGGCTGCAATTTTCATGAAAGATGCAAAAGCTCTGGGTATCATACAAAACGCAGTTTCCAATCAAATCTTCCTTTGTATCGCCAACGCAGACTCAGCTAAAATGGCATGGGATCTGTTGTATGGAGAATATCATGGTTGTGACCAAGTTAGATCAGTAAAACTTCAAAATCTCAGACGTGAATTTGAATACACTAGTATGCGTGATAATGAGCCTCTATCTGATTATCTTACACGATTGAATGAGTTGATTAATCTGATGAAAACATTTGGTGAGATTCTTTCAAATGAGACTTGTTCAAAAGGTTTTGTAGTCTCAATAAAGCATATGATCCTATATGTCTTGAGATTGAAAACACAGAGCCTAGAGACTGTAGAATTGCAGGAAGTGATTGCTATTTTGAAAAGCCAAGAACAGTGGTTCGATTTGCATATTGTTGATACAGCTGAGAAAGCATTTGCCTCATTCTCTGTGAGTCCAAAAGGGCAGAACAAGGGTGGTGCTCAATCTGGTTCATCCAAATTTCAGAAGAATTGGAATCCTAAGGGTAAACAATGGGAATCAAAACCCAAGTTTCAATAGACTAGCTTTGCACAAAACTTGAACTCGTCACAGTCAATGAGTCAAGAAGTTATAAAACCACAGTGTAAAGTGTGCTCCAAGTTTCATTTTGGTGAGTGCAGATATAAGGGGAAGCCTAAGTGCTATAACTGTGATAGATTTGGTCACTTGGCTAGAGAATGTACTTCAGGTAAGATAGTGCAAAAGGCAAACTGTGCTAGCCAAATGGAGGTGACAGGGAACCTATTCTATGCAAATAGTGCAATAACTGAGGCAAAGATAAATGGAGAGTGGTACATTGACAGTGGTTGTAGCAATCACATGGCTGGAAATGTGGAGCTCCTTGTTGATATAAGGACAAATGTTGCAGAAAAGGTTCAAATGCCAATAGGTGCACTTGTGGATGTAGCTGGTATAGGTTCACTCGTTATGGACACAAATAGAGGCAGAAAATTCATCAGAGAAGTGATGTATCTTCCAGATTTGAATTATGGGCGGTATATTACCTTTACCACTATCATGCTTTTATTTACATGATGCATGGTAAAATTTGTCATTCTAGTTCTATTCTAGAAGATATAACATAACCAAAGCCTATTGTCCTTCTTGAATCATAAATAATATAACAAATTAGTTACGTAGTTATTTATAAGGGTATACTAGTAATTTACCCCTTCAACTTGTACTTAACTTTCGATTTGCCACCTATCCTTTTTTTTAAAAGAAAATTAAGGATATGAACTTTTTTTGTTTCAATTTCCCCCCTACCATCTAAATTTGCAACATTTCATTCAATTTGCCGTTAAATATAAGGGCAAAATGGTCATTTTGTACGTTAAAAAAATAAATAAATAATGAAAAATAAAATAAAAAACAGATTATTGAAATAAACTCTCTCTCTCTCTCTCGGTAAACTCATCCCCTAAGTCACTGCCCTCTTTACTCCTCTGCAATTCCGACACCGGATACTACTTGGGCCATTTTATGACCATTAAGCAACCAATCCCATTTGAGGCCTTAATGATTCAAAAACAATTTGTGTATTTTGGAACCAACACTTTCTCAAAACCATCAGGCAAACCCAGATCCCATTTCGAAGGATACAAAGATTGGAGTGGTAAAGTTTTACTTTTTGTCATCATAAGCACTATACAAAGCCTCTCCACAGTATCACTCTCATGGGTTTGGTGTATACTCTATTCTTGGTGTATAAGGGCAAGATTGGAGTGTATACTCTACTCCGGGTACTTTTTCCCTATCACAGGTGGTGTTTTTAGTATTAGCAGATGTACATCAATTTTTGCTCCCATCAGAGAAATTTAATCTGACTTGGACTTGATTGCAGTATTGCATAGTTGTTAAGTCCATATAAATTCAGTTCAATGAAAATTCTATGTGATATAAAATATATGTTGTGTGATTGTTGCTCCAGAACCTTTAACTGCCAATGTGATGGGGAAAAAGAATCCCTCAGAGCCTGTGTTTGATTGTAGGGGATGTGATTTTCCTTGTGGTTAAAAGATTCATAGCCATTAAATTCCACATCATTTTGAATACAGAGTCGAAAGTTTTCTCTGTTTAGGCAGTACTGAGACATAAAAATCCATGTACTCCTCATATCCCCTGATATCCATCGTAAGAGAGAATAAATTTCAATATCCATTTCTTCTAGCCAAGGATTGAGGTAGCCAATTCTAGAAGACCGCCATGAATCCGATTTTATTTATGGCTAAATGATTCATATGAATTAAATTCCACATCAATGTGACAGACTCTGAAAAATCTTCTCTGCTTAGGCAGTACTGGGACATAACAGAAACCCCATCATAACAGAAAATAAAATTGCAGTGTCCAATTCTTCTAGCTAGATGATTGTTGTATCCATGGCCTAAGAACAATACATGACTCTATAAGAAACATTAAAAATAAAAAATAAGGAGAAATTTCATGATTGTGACACATAAACATTGTACTCAACAATGGCATCTCCTGTATTAGCATCAAACCAAACAGTATGAGCTAAAACATAACCGCGAGCGAACCTGAACTGCCCCGTGCCGCCAACAATCGGCATCTCTCTCACATCGTTGAGAACTGGATTCCTCCCAAGAATGCTAATTGTACTCCCCTTGTACTTGCCGTCCTCAAAAACAAGAGTCATGACCATAAGTAATGCAATATCATTTTGTGCAGCCATGGAGTAAAATCCTTGTGCTCTTCCAATGATCTTCGATTTGGGGTCTTGCTCTTCGGTCAGTGCATTATCAATCATCATAGTACTGCCAAATCCGGCACTCGAGCCGTTAGGGGGCCCGATAATTCTAACAGAGGTGGGGTTTTTGCCACTAAGGATGTCATGGAAGAAAAAGTGGAGATGGCTCACGTTTTCCGTTTTATCGGATCTGCCAAATTGCCTAATTAGAACTCCATCAGTGGAATGGAAAAGGGTAGAGCAGAAGACGAAGAGAGAGCAATAGAGAAATAATGAAGACATATTAGGTCTCAAGTGTTTCACAGTGTGTTTATGATAGCGGTAGATTTGTGGTCATTTTAAAACATTACTCCAAAGTGCTTAAATAATGGTTGCTCTGGTGGTTGGATTTTCAAGCAACCACTGCTTTCTGTTGGTCTAAGAATAATGGTCAGCTTACATTCTTTTAAAGCAAGGATGATTGAAAGCAATGCTTGGGAAACAAATTTCTCTTGCAATTTGCATTTGCGCTTTTAGTCTCTATTATAATGTTATATATTCAGTGTGGTTAAGCTAGCACGTCAGCCGACCAAAACGAAACCTACCATATGTCATGTACGCTAATATGAAACTTTGAAATGTAATTTCATGACAGACATGAGTTTGGTGGTTTGTTAAGGTTATGTGAGCCTTAAGTTATGTCACTTATAGGATGATGACAACGGAAACAATTAATGATAGCAACAATTTACTTTTTCCTTTATCCAAAATTAAATTTCAAGTTCGGACAAAAGTCAGAATTTTTAAATTGTCCCATCACTGACATGACCATCGCCGCCTTCACCCTGCCACCACCATTAACAGATTTACCAACTACCACTACATGTTGACTGAGGAGTGGAAATAGGGATTCTTTGAGTTCTTTGGCTTGGTATGAAGTTCCAAACTTGCCCTTGATTGAAGGTCCAAGAAGTATGCCTGTCTAGAATTCACATCAAATCACCACAAAATCTTATATTCTCATAAAAAATTGATTTGGGACATTTCATTTGATATTGCGCTACTTCTTGTCTTCAAAGTTCAAAACAAAAGGTTATACGAAGGCAATGTGAAGGTGGGAGCTGAATCGGTTTTCAGTTCTAACAGTAAGTGTTATAGGCTATTTGTGTTTGACCACCAAAATTTAGTAGCCATCATGTTAATTTGTGACACATCTTGTTCTCCTGTTGTCATTTGAGTTACAACTCATCCTCTATATATAATTTTACAATCAGGAAAATTTTGGCTCTTTATTTGGGTCAATTGTTTTTCAGTAAAAAATGATTTTATTTGGTTTAACTACTATTGACACTTTATTTCACCAAAACAGTGAAACTTCCTTTTTTCCCCCCTACTAAAATGCAAACTCGTAGACATTGTTTCTTTTCATTTAACACAAAAATTCCATACAAATTCTTGGTTACAGAGCCCGTTTGGTATCCTATTTGAATCCATTTTTTTAAACTCAAAAACAATTTTTGAGTCCAAAGTCCATAATTCGCGTTTGGAAAAACTCAACTCAAAAACAACTTCAAAAAGGCACAATCTTAAATACAAAAAAAAGTGAGGTTTTACATTTTTTTTCTCTCTCCTCCCTTTCTTGTCTCTCTTTGTTTCACACCTACTGGTCTCCCATATCTCTCTCTTTCTCTCCTCCGTCTCTCCTTTTTTTTTTTTTTTTGGTGGTTAATTTCAATTTGGGAATATAGGATGTTTCTAATTTTCTGAATTTAATTTAACATTTTTTAGATCCTAAAAATAGTTTGGAGTTCAATACCAAACAAGTTTTTAGGTCTTAATATCAATATTTAAAAACTCATGTTTTTTTTAATAAATATCATGATTTTTGAGTTCATTTTTTTTAGTAGGATACCAGACAAGCCCTAAGTTTTTTAGTAATGCTAAAAAAAGAAAAAAGGAAACAACCTAACTCAAGTGTCAAGCGATGCAACAACCATTTCCAATATATTTTTCTTTAGCTTTTCAGTTTGTAGTAATACATTTGAAGTAGTTTGTTGCTCATTGTTTAAGTTAAATTGAGCATTGACCTCAAGCGTCTAGAAAAAGTCTCCTAAGGAAGGAAGCATTTTCCTCGCTTAGGATATGTTGGGAGATGCACAACCTCAACTATCTTCAAAGATTTGAATAAATCTAATTTATTTTATAATTTATTTACAATTGATTTGGGACATTTCATTTGATATTCTTGAAATGGCTGAGGATTGGAAATATACAAAGAAATATGTTAAACAAAATATATGCTACCATCAGTATAAAGAGCCAAAAATGAAAAAGAGAAGGAAAAACGAAAATCTTCTTACATCATAGCTTGAAACCGTTGGTTCCCTTCAATTGTTGTTGTTGCTGCACCACGAAAATCGAAGCATTGCAGTCGAAATCTGATGAAACAAGCAGGTCCCCGATGACCCCTAATTCAGGGAACTCACTCCACTCTGAGAAACCTAATGTCTGAGGGGAATCCAAGCCATTCCTCCTCCCAACTATGATAAGCTCAAACTCATTCATTATAGACCGAAGGATTCGCGTTGTTTGAACTGCATCTTTCGCCCTCTCTTCGATACATGTAACATGCGCATTCGCCACACTTTTCTGCTTAAATTCCTTTTCAACACCTCATTATCAAGAACTTTTTCCCAATCATTCATAGTTTTACCATCCTCAGCATCTAATCGTACCACCGTTAGGCTAAAGCTCCCGGGGTCCTTGGTCACCCGTTTCGCAAATGTCAAGGCCTCCCTATTGTCGTGCCCACCTAAGAAGATCATGGCAATGCGATACAACGATGATGAATGTCACAAATGACCACGATGGACAATAATTCCAATGGAGCAAGGAGCCCTTTCAAGGACACTACAATTTAATGCCCTCCTAGTATTGTCCTCAGACTCTATGCTGCCATCAAAAGCAAATTTTCGATGAAATGGGAGTAATATATAATGGATGTAAGTTTGTCGAGAGCGAGTGTGCATATATCCTCATGCATTAGGTTGGATGGAGAGATTGCTGTAAATATGTTTGCTGATACAGCGCCTTGATTGTTGAGTTGATACCGGTTGAAGGGGCCGATGACTTTTTCGCTAAAGTGAATGTTAAATGTAACCTTTTCATGAATGTGGTGGGCAATAAAAACAGGGGAGGCTCTGCCAACAAGCTCAATAAGGTGAAGGGCATTGACAGAAATTGGACTCCCTCCAGTTGGACATGAAACATCAAGAAGGTCAATGACAGGAGCAACATCGTATTGTGAGTGAATACATGCAAGTATTCGGAGCTCAGCATTTGGTTTCATATCGATGATGTTCCTTTTCTGGTAGCCTGCATATTTCCTCGAAGGATCATACAAGTAGTTAACCATGCTAGGCACCAGTATTGCTATAATCAGAACACTAACGAGCAGCACCGCGAAAGTTTGATCATCAATAGTCTACAATATTCAAGGGGGGAAAAAGGAAAACAAAGATTAGTTATATACGTTTTCCATGCGCATCGTAATCCGAATATGTCTGAATGTTAGTGCCTGTATATACCAGATAGAACAAGGGAAAAGAATAATATTTTTAAGGCTTAATTAACTAGTTACCTTATAGTCATGGAATAAGGAGTACGATGCCAACTCCACTACGCCCTTAGAGCTCATTATGATACCAATTGCAAGAGCATCATTGAAGGGCATCTTGCAAATCAAAGATGGCACAAAACTGGCCATTACTTTGGACACAAAAGTTACCACCAGAAGGACAATGTCCAGCGCTAACAATTTACGATCATCTCCGATGGACGAAAGATCAGCCTTCACTGCACATATAGTCACAAATAGTGGCGTGAAAACTCCAGAGAAAAAACAATCAAACTTTTTCACTATAGCAGAGCCTAATGGTGGTCCATCTGGAACTGCCAAACCCAAAATGAAAGGACCTAAAAGCACCGTTTGATCAAACATATCAGAAAGAACGCCAGACAACAGAACCATTAGAAAGGTAGCATATATATACACATCCTTAACAGGCCTGCCTGCTGGTGTATGTTTCACAATCCAAAACAAGGCAGGACGAATGATGAACACTACCACAAGAATATACATAATAAGTGATCCAATGTCCCTGTAAATTTTGTATGTTGGTTGTCCAGTTCGCATGAAAACTTTGATTAAACTAGCAGTACTTGTTGTAATCACATTGATCATGTCACTGACCAGGCCGGAAGATAGTCCCAAGCGGCCTAGTTCTACTCAAAATAATTAGGGTTTAAAACTGATATGTTTATTCTTCTCTCAATGAGAACGCTACATACAGAGTGATTACAAATAGGAAATATGTACAAAATCTCCTAATTCTACTCAAATTAGATAATTACAATAAAATAGAAATTCTATTCCTAATAGGAACAAATTCTATTCCTAATAGGAACGTTGACTCACGCCAACACTCCCCCTTAAGTTGGTGCATAGATGTCGGTAATGCCCAACTTGTCAAGTGAGTCTTCAAATCGGCGCTTTGACACAGCATGGGTCAACATATCTGCAAGTTGCTTTGAAGAAGGCACAAAATGTATAGAAATTAACTTATGCTCCAGCATCTCCTTAATGAAATGCCGATCAACTTCTACATGCTTAGTTCGATCATGTTGCACCGGATTGTTAGCAATTTCAAATGCAGACTGATTATCACAGTGGAGCTTTCTAGCAGCATTTAGTCTAAACGCAATTTCAGCAAGTAACCACCTCAACCACAGTATTTCACAAACCCCTTGGGTAAACCCTCTATACTCAGACTCTGCGGAGGACCGAGACACAACGTTTTGCTTCTTGCTACGCCACGTAACTAGGTTACCACCAACAAAGGTGAAGTAACCTGATGTAGAACGTCTATATGTAATATTCCCGGCATAATTTGCTTCTAGATCAAAGTGACCAGTTTTCTTAAATAATAAACCTCTCCCACGAGCAGACTTTAAATAACTCAGAATACGCATTACAACAGCCATATGATCCTCACTAGGTGAATGCATAAATTGGCTAGCAACGCTTACAGCATAGGAAATATCAGGGCATGTCAATGATAAAGAAATTAATCTCCCAACTAACCTTTGATATTTTTCTTTGTTAGTTGGGACCTGATCCACATAAACACCAAGTTTATGATTCTCAACAATAGGTGTATCAGCTGGTTTACAGTCAAGCATCCCAAGTATTGCTAGCAGGTCCATGACATACTTCCTTTGTGAAAGAAATAAGCCATGTTTAGATCGAGTGACTTCCACTCCTAGAAAATATTTCAGATTGCCCAAATCGTTCGTCTCAAATTCAGATGCTAAACGTTTCTGCAGTTCCTCAATTTCTATAGTATCATCACCAGTCACAATCATATCATCAACATAAATAATCAAAAAGTCACCTTACCAGCCATGTGTTTAATGAATAGAGTATGGTCAGTATTGGCCTGTCGATAACCAAACTTCTTCATAGCTGTGGTAAATCTGCCAAACCATGCCCGAGGAGACCGCTTTAACCCGTACAATGCCTTTTTCGATTTGCACACGTTCCTCGTTTCACCGGTAACTCTATACCCAGTGGAAGACTCATATACACTTCTTCTTCTAGTTCACCATGTAAGAATGCATTTTTTACGTCAAATTGCCTCAAGATCCAATCCAAGTTTACTACTAAGGACAACAAAACTCTGACAGTATTCATCTTAGCCACAGGTGCAAAAGTATCATGATAATCAACTCCATATGTCTGAGTGAACCCTTTAGCTACTAATCTTGCTGTGTACCTCTCCACAGTACCATCTGCATTATATTTAACTGTAAACACCCATCTGTATCCTACAGGCTTCATTCCCTTTGGTAGATCAACAATGTCCCATGTATTATTTTTTTGCAACGCCTCCATTTCAATATTCATGGCTTCAGCTCACTTTGGATCATTAAATGCCTCCTCAACACGGGTTGGAATTTTAATATTATCCATTCTGGTCACAAACGCTTTGCACTCAGGAGATAACTTGTGATCAGACACATAATGGGCAATAGCATATCTCGCTTTGCCTTTTGGTGAGTAACGATCAGGTGGAACCCCACGGTTCCGTCTAGGCGGTAAAACATAAGAATTATTAGAAGTATGAATAGAAGCACTTACCTCATGAATATCCAGGGGAGCTTGATCGGGTACTATTAGAGAAGCTTCATGGGGGGCAATCGATTCATGTGAGTAGCATCGCTTAAAATAGCAGTTCACTAGTGTAGTACGCTCGCCATGTAGCAGTTCAGAGGTTCGGTCGGTTCTTCCCTTTATATCAAACTATCCAATACTAATCCCCCTTGTAAATCTAGCTAGCTATGTCATTCACTACTAGTCTTCCCCTGAAGGACATGCTCGGGTGTATCAGAGAAGAACATTTCATCCTCAACAAAGGTAACATCCATAGAGACATATAGACGTCGGGTTGCAGGATGATAGCATCGGTAACCTTTCTGATGAGGAGAGAAACCCAGAAAGACACAACGGAGAGCACACGGGTCCAGCTTACTCCTCTGATTCTAATGGAGGTTAACATATACGGCACAACCAAACACCTTTGGAGACAGAGTCAACATAGAAGAGGCAGAGACATGATGGGTCAGTACCTGCATAGGAGTTTGGAAATCCAAAACTCGTGAAGGTAGGCGATTCAAGAGATAGACGGCATAGGTAACAACATCCATCCAGAATCGCTTTGGAACTGACGCACACCAAGCAGCAGAGCAGGGGCAGCAGCAAAGATTTGCCCATTTTTACGTTCAGCAACCCCATTCTATTGTGTTGTTTGAGGGCAAGTAGTCTTATGGAGTACACCCTTAGTATGAAAAAAATTGGATAACGCCGAATTAACAAATTCTCCACCATTATCAGATCGAAAAACCTTGATAGGGGGTATAAATTGAGTCTGAATCATCTGATAGAAACTTTGAAAAATTTCGACCACATCACTTTTATTTTTCATCCCATATAACCACATCATACGAGTGCAATCATCCACAAATAACACAAACCAACGAACTCCCAAGGCTGTAGAAACCGGGAAAGGTCCCCAAACATCAGAATGAACTAAATCAAAGGCGTAAACCATTTATTACAACTTGGAGGGTAGGATACCCGATGACTCTTAACTAAAATACATGTCTGACATTGGAAATCAGACTCGTTGACAACACTAAATAATGCAGGAAACAAATGCCGTAAATATACAAATGAGGCACGACCAAATCGGTAATGTAGCAACCAAATCCGCGATGTTTGAGAAGTTTCGGCGCTACCAGTAGATTTAAGAACCAGACTAGTTGCCACATCATCCACATAATAAAGCCACCCCTTTTTAGTACCACGACCAAAGATCTCCCGAGTCTGGATATCCTATAGTAAGACAAAAGACGGATACATTAGTACAATGCAATTTAACTGCTCAGTAACTTGCGGTACAGATAATAAATTACTAGACAAAGATGGAACCAGTAACACTTTGTCCAATGGTAAAGCAAGTGTCAAGAGTATAAAACCAGCCCCCGTGACAGGAGCAGCAGCATTATTAGCAGTCAGAACATGATCACGACGAGGCGGAATAGTAGTAGAGAATAAAGCAGAATTATATGTCATATGGTCAGTAGCTCCTAAATCAATAATCCAACCTGTATCTCGAGTATCATGGGCATGGAAAGCCTTGCCAAAGTTACCTGGAGGTGGAGGTGTTAGAGTGCTTGAGACGGCGGTCAAAGTCGGAGGAGGAGGAGGAGTAGCAGAAAGGTGGTCGTGCCTAGTGTTGATGTCAGTCATAGAAGTGGGGGCAGCAGCCACATGAGCTTTGCTGTCCAGTTGTTCCTTTTGAAATGCCTTCGCTTCTTCTCCCAATATGGTACCCCATGTAATGCCCAGCAGGTGTCGATAGTATGTCTCTTTTCACCACAAAGGATCACACTTCATTTGTCTTTTTCAGAGAAGTCAGCCACGAGGCGAACAAAAAGAGTCGGACCACTGAGAAACCAAAGCAGTGTTTTGGAAGCAAACACAACAGCATGTTCCCAATCTTGGTGCCGGATCCAAGAATAGTAATCTGGCGTTGAGCCTCTCGACGAACCATAAAAATACATTTTCGATACTTGGAACATATACCAGTAGAATATCACTGGACCTTGTCATAAGTATCGTCAAGGCCAGCCAAAAAATCATACACACTTCATATCATCAGACACTTCATCCAAAATGACATCTCTTGTCCAATTCAAGCCAGATTGCCTTAAGTTCGGCAAAATAGGTAGAAACAGGACGACCTTCTTGCTTGAGACGGGTAGCCTGGCACCGCAGTTCATAGAGTTGGGATATGTCAGAGCCATCATAAAACATCTGATTAACACCATCCCAAATTTCCTTAGCAATAGTTAGAGTATAAAACATATTCAACAAACTGGGTTCCATAGTTCACAGCATCCAACTTTTCACAATAGCATCAGCAATTTTCCATTTCCCAAATTTTAGGTCTTTGGAATCAGGGGCATCAGTGTCGCGAGTCAGGTAACCCAATTTACCTTGTGTAGTAGCATGGAGTTCGATCATCGAAGCCCATATCTCATAGTTGGATCCATTCAATTTGAATCCAATAGGTAGGTTGGTGGACGATTCGGTATGAACCGTCACAATAGGAGTAGAAGAAGAAGAGTCAGTGACATCTGACATGGTGATAGATAGCGGCGACAGCAAAAGATTAGGTGACGACGACGACAGTAAGAGATATAAGACAGCACAGGCTTAGGTGTATAGGCTAGGTGCAGTGGAAATAGGTATTTTTGGGATTAGGGTTTTGATGTTGTAGAGACGGATTGGAACCCGCTCTGATACCCAACTCAAAATAATTAGGGTTTAACTCTCAAGAAGGAATACATATACTACATACAGAGTGGTTACAAATAAGAAATATGTACAAAATCTCCTAATTCTACTCAAATTAGATAATTACAATAAAATAGAAATTCTATAGGAACAAATCTATTCTAATAGGAATGTTGACTCACGCCAACAATTCTGAATTTAGGAGTCGAGGTCCTGAAGAAGGCTAGAAACAACTGCAAATGAAGTCAGAGAATGCGTTGCTGCCACAAAATAAACCTTGTCATCTTCTTCTTCCTTGAAGACATATGCGCAAGCAAAGGCGGTTAACAAGCCACATATTATGGGCACTACAAGTGACAAAATACCAATTGTTAAGGCTTTGTGTCCTGTTTTCTTTATCATGCCTACATCCATTTTCACCCTGGTTAGAAACATGAAAAAAGCGTAACCAAACACTGATGTCGTGCCAATCACATCTTGACTGAGGAGTGGAAACAAGGATTCTTTGCCAGACTTGTCTTTGATTGAAGGTCCAAGCAGTATGCCAGTCTAGAATTCAAATAACTCTTGTTATTCCATCAAACACATAACAAAGAAAGAAAATTCCCACAAAACCTTTGCAGTTTCATGACTTTATACTATTTGGTTATGAATTGAATCCACTTCCAGATAAATGGGATCATTTTATATTTCACTATCATGTGATCAAATAAACGAATAAACAATTAAGAAACTTTAACAAGACAGAAGAGTATTAGAGATGGAACATACAACAATTTGTGAGATGACCTTTGGGAGCTTGAAACGTTTGAAGAAAAGGTGATGGGTGACTTGGGTGATGACGAAAATCACAACAATCTGGAGCTCCAAAAGAGGCACTAAATGACTGGCAAGAACTGGCGGTGCCGGAGATTTAAAGACATCATCCCAATTGCCACCAAATTCCATATTGGGTCATGAGCTGAAGCAAACATTGAAGAAAGTTTCATTGATCTTGTGCAGTGCAATAGCATCGTTCCTCCAAAGTTGAATTATTTTTGGCCATCATTACATATAATTAACTAAAAGTTTTTTGCAGAAGATAATTCAAAGGCATGAACATAAGGGACATGGGAAAGAAAGAAAGCAAGGTTGCATGAGGGCAATGCATGCAGAAATGTAAAGGGAGATAAAAAGATGTTACAGTTCTAACAGCATTGGTTTATGACGAAACACTCGAACTATGCCATACACACTTTCACCACCTACTTTACTAGCAACCGCGTTACTTAATCACACTCATCTGAACCACATTAACAATCGAACTCATTTTTGCTGGATGATTTTCCATTCGTTACAACCATACTTCTTATTATTATTTTAAGTTTACAAGAGGTGGCACACAATGTGGTATGCCTAGCATTTTCCTGTTAAGATATACTATTTATGAAAAGGGCATAAACAAGATATCCACTTCATCCCATCGTTAGTAAAATATAAGGACAGAAAAAATACTAATAAAGTATGTACTTGTATTATTCGGCGAAGTTTCAAAAAATACAGGTACTGTGAAATTTACATATATTATTAAAATATTTATAATTAAAAAGATTACGTGTATTGATCATGAAGAATGCATATGTACATGTATAATAAGTTGTACATTTGTTTTAAAATAAATATATATTTTATCAATTTTTATTTTATTTTTGGCTCAGTTATCAAATCTTTGATAAGTGTAATAAAAACAAAAGTTTTTATTTTATTTTAGTGTAAGTGATAGTCTAAATTACAAGGGGGGCTTCTCACACATCCACCAAAACCCTTATGCATACTTGCCAAAATTGCAAAAATCTCAAAATCTTACTAATTTCAGTTGAAGCTGGTAAATAATATCTATAGAATCTTTTTATATGTGTCTAACATGTGGATTTTTTACCTCAACGAATTAAGAAATCTATCTCTGGAACTTAATATCAGATATTCAATACAAACGGATATGCATTCCCTTGGACAGATTTGCATCACTAGGAGAGCATCTTCCAGCAATGAACTAGCACAAACAGATAGAAGAAGTTCTGCAGATAGATAAATTTTGAAAACATAAAACCAGTTAGAAAGCCTGTTGCCATAGCCACCGAAATCAACGGTTAGAGCATGGAAATTGCTACATTCAAGCAATATGAAATCCAACATATAAGACCTGAGAGAATAAATTTCATTACCTGCAATATATGGGTCAAGTGATCTTCAGCTACCAAGCCTAGTAATTCCTCTGAATCTTGAACCTCATCGGATAATGGCAGCGGCTGCTGCTGTCCTTGCTCCAAATTGGGGTTGGGCAATCTTAAGATTTTAGAGGGACTGATCCTCAGCCCACTACTAGCAACATCAATATTTTCCCCAACTTAGCCATCTACACATGTCAGTAGGTGTGAGGTTTTATACAAAATGTCTCGATGTTATTAAGAGTGAAATCACTTATTATAAGTTGTAATTTATTTTGTTAAGTTTCAAATGTGGGACTTTTGTATTCCTCAACAGTTAAAAGGTCAAGTGCATCACCATAAACAGAGTACTCAAGGATAGCTACGATGCTATAGAGCGCCTTGGTGGCACTAACTTTTGATAATCCTTTATTTTATTATTATTTTATTTGGATATAATGGAGTTAGTTAATTGATTTTAAATGATAGGACATGTGTCAAAATTTTGAATCGGGTATAGAGGGGAGACAAAGTAAAAGGAGCGAGAGGATGTAAACTTATTTAAGAATAAGAGGCAGGAGGGGACAGATTTGGAGGGGGGGCCTAGGCCCAAGAAGTGGTTTCCACTGGGCAAATGCAGCTTGGGCAGCTGGTGGGCTCCACAAGCCTGGGCAGGCCCAAAGGCAAGAATAGACTGGCTTGTTTCTTGGGTTTGTTGATGCCAATGACGTCAACAACGAAAAAAAAAATTTAATCTAAAAAATCTAAAAAAAATACTAAAAATTTCAAATTTTTTTTAAAATAAATACTTAGTCATATTCTTCACTTCTCATACCAAAAGTCTATACAAATTCATCTCTCATCATATCTCATGTGAATAGGTTGCCCTTAGATTGCCATGACAAAGTGTGGAAACACCACAAGCCTTTTGCAAGGGCTGCCACTATTCACGTGAATAGTAACAACCCTTGCCATGCCCTTACCCTTTGTCAGGGCAAATGAGTGAAAGTGCTCTTATCCAATGGGTGGGTTGTTGGAGTCCAGATCTTCTGTCCCTTTTTTTTCTTGTACCAGCCATGTCCCCTATCTAATTCTTTGACACCTCTCTATTCACTTAACGCTTTTTTTTTTTAATCAAACTTAACTCTTAATACACAACGTTAGCTTTTAATAAATTAAGCATAAAAAATTTGAAAATTAAACAAAAAAAACCAACATCCACCCAACACCGTCAGCCAACCCACTTCACCGAATGGCACATTCTCCACCTTGCCGGCAGCGATACCTTCTTGACATCGTCGACGGCAATACCTTCACGTCGTCGGCTACAACACCGCTTCTACCTAGATGGCAAGAACACCACCTCCTCTTACCTCCCTCTTTCTCTTTCGTTCTTGTAAGATAATCTCATATCTGGATCTAATTCAGCGAAGCTTATCATTCAATCCCTTGCAAGTGAAGTGATGGATCTATAACAGGTGTTGTGCACACAAAAATCTCAAACAAAACCACCCCAAAAGAATAGAGATTTTGCACAAAGGGATGGATGCCTCTGTCTGTTGGGCCCAATGCTCATCAGATTTAACACTTTATTCAAGAAATAGAAAAACATATAGACAGAGGGAGAGAAGAGACTTTGAGGAGGAGCGAGGTGGAAATGGAACTGCCGTCGGCGAAGTGGGATGGCTAATGGTGTTGGGTGTTGTCGGTTTGGATTGGGACGGGGACGTTGGTGGTTTCTGGTGTTGGATTGTTTTGTTTTATAAAAAAAATTTGTCCTCTTCAAAGTTATGAAGAATGTGTCAACTTTCAAGTAACCGCAAGGAAGCTAGGGAGGAGGTGGCCACTGCCCCTCCTCCCCTCCGCCCATCTTCCTTTTCCTCTCCTCATCTCTCCTTCTTTTTCTTCCATCTTTTCCCTTTCCTCTTATCCCATCTTCTCATCCCCTTCCCTTCTCCCAGATAGTCTAGATCTATTTGGAACTAGGTCTGTTTGTCTGTTTGTTTGGTTTGGTTATTTTTGCAGTGTTCTAGGTGACTGGTGTTGTCTTTGTCTCGGTGGCTACGACAGGAGTGACATTGGATTGTGTCTCTCCTTGGGAGAATTGTGATACTTGGTGGCTGATGTTTTGTCTCTATTTTAACGATGGCGGCAACAAAGACGCTAGTGGTAGTTGTTAAGATGTGGTGCTCTTCTCTACTTTGCGCTGACCGAAGAACTATGCTTGGTCATAGGAGGTTTTCTTTGACAGGTTCTGAGTTGAAGTGGAGTGCTTCTCAAGGGTCTTTTTACTATTTTTTTTTTTTTGTGTTCCTCCTTTGTGTTCTCTCCTAGTTTTTGCTATGGTATGCCTTATAATTTGTGTGGGTGTCAAAAGACTATGATCTTGCTCATATAAGGCTTCTTTTGATAGTTGGGATGTTCTACGATCCTCTCCTGTGGGTTTATTATTTGGGGTTTCTACGGTTCTCTCATGTGGGTCTATTGTGTTAGTCTCTAGTTGCGGTTTCTCGTCGGAGGTCTTTGTGTTAGTTTTCATTTTTGACTTTATTCTTTTATTGTAATAGATCCAAAGTGACCTGAATTGAACTCTCTTGTTAGTTCATGACATATGTGGTACTCTTTTCTCCCCGGGGGTTTGTCCCATTAGGTTGTCCTAAGGAAGGTTTTAACGAAGTCATTGTATCATGTCGCTCTTTGTACGTCTTGTGGTTTTATGAATGAATTCTCCTTCTCAAAAAAAAAAAAAGTATCCCCTCACTTTTTTTTTCCTCGTGCATTAAGAAGGTATCAAAAATATAAAACTCGGTAGCAAAAATATCCTTAAAATCCAAGTTAATTATTTGAAAATTCCTTCCAAGTTTTAGAGGAAATTGGGTTGGTGAAGAGGCCTTTTGTTTCCCAACATATTTTGATATGGGCTTTTCAGATCCAGGTCCAAAATGACATTTTAGATGCAGATTCTTTTACATTTATTACTTTTTTTGTTGTGTCGAATTTTACCCTTTGAGGTAAATAAGGAAAACACATTTAAAATCTAAATTTAATGCATTATTTCCTTGTAATTGAATTTCTTAATTTAAATTTCAAATTCTTTCCTTGATAATATTTACCTAATATATGGATAAAATACAATTTAATCAATGAAAAGTAAAGACCCACATATTATACCAATCGATCAGATAAGCACCCAAGTGAAATTATGTACCTGACATACAGATAAATAGTGTTATTATTAGCAACAACAAAAACTTAAGTGATAAATTGTGTTACCTATAAGTTAAGAACCTAAATTAAAAGATTGCATATAAGTTAGGAACATAAATTAGAAGACTACCTATAAGTTAGATACAAAAATAGACAAATAAAAATTGTATATTACCTATAAAAAAAATGTACAAAAAATACTATTATACCTTGTTGAAAATATGAAAACATACATATATACCTATGCAATAGGCAATAGAACAATATACCTACACCATAGGATTTCTACTATATATATCTAGAAGAGTATGTAATATACCTCTACCATAGAGTGAAGAAAAATAAAAATTGTTACCTATTGTTCGCGCTAAAACTAGACAGATAGAAATAGGACTAACTTGCAGGTGACGTGGATAGTTTTGACCTGAGAGGTCTTCAGAGGGGCGTCCTTCCTCGTGGCGCGATGCTGATCTGGACTTAAGGAGAGAAACAGCTGGTGAGGTCCAGAGCACGGTGTGGTGCCGGTCGAAGACCCTCTGATGCCAAAGTTAGTTACTAAGAGCAAGCTATTGACAATGTGGGAGCACAAGTCAAGTAAAAAGTCTTACCCTGTGTCTGGGGCAGGAGCCTTATTTATTAAGGATATTGGGTGTTCACTTGGCACTTAGTTTCAATGTGGGACTTGTGGGAGTGCCTTTAGTGGTAGACAAGCATCCCGACATGTCTTGGCGGGAGGTTCGACGTTGTCCTGTAGGATTGGCAAGGCATTGCTGAACACATGCTCGAGGGTTGTTTGATAGCTAGTATTGATAGCATGTTCAAAGGGGCGTTCGGGAGAGCTTGCCGATTAATGAACTTGACGGGTGAATCGGTCGTGAATGATGATTCATATCTAATTGATCTATCGGTGTGAGCCACAGGGTTGACCTTAGCCTTAAGACGCATGTTGTAATCCTTCTGGATGCCAAACATGAGAGAGAGATTGTGAAGATGGCGATCGGCAGTCTTGCTCTTGACTAGCATGTCGTCTACATAAACTTCCATCGAGGTGCCGATAAGTTCAGCAAACATCTTGTTGACCAGCCATTGATAGGTTACCCCAGTGCTTTTCAGGACCATAGGTCATGATATTGTAGCAATAGAGCCCTTTGTCGGTGATGAATGTCGTGTGTTCGCGATTGGCATGATGCATAAAAATCTGGTTGTAACCTAAATAGGCATCCATGAAACTCAATAGTTCGTTGCCTGCTGTGGCGTCCACCAATTGGTCAATTCTAGGTAGCAGGAAACTGTCCTTCGGGCATGCCTTGTTTAGATTGGTATAATCTTGACCAATGTCTTAAATATCGATAGTTTCGGAAATATCGGTGGTTCAAAAACACGGAAATATCGATGGAAATATCGGGAAAATATCAATATCGATGAAAATTGGATAAAAACCACGAAAATTATGATAAATACATGGAAATTTTTAATGAAACTTTAGAAGAAGTTTATTTAGTCAATCATCTATTATTTTGACACAAAAAATTGGAAGGAAATGCATTGCATAGTGGGTTTGTGTGATTTAAGTTGATTATATTTCGACCTGACAAACTCTGTGATTTAGAAAATTTGAAGTAATTAATGAAAGAGAATTAAACACCCCTTTGAAAATTTGGAGATGTAAACCAATTTGATTTTTCATGAAAATTAGGCACTTTACCATGCTTAAAAAATAATAGTGAAGATTGAAAATTAACTAAGAACATAAATAAATTTATCCAATGAAGAATTAAATAGCAAATAATGAAAATGATTATAGAGATTTAAGTAATTACAACAATTTGAAGGAGAATTTAGTAATGTAAGTACTTATAATGAATAATAAAATAATTAACAACATTAAATGGATTAAATAAAAAAGAAATAAATTATATTAAGTAATTAAGTCACATCTCACACTTCCCAAATGTTTTCACGTTTCCCTACCTCCTCTTCCACTTCCCAATGCTTTTTTTTTTTTTTTTGTCTGACTTCACAGGCTCTCTCTCTTTTCCTTTATGTTGGATTTGATGGAGATAAAGTGAATCACACATTTTCTGATCCATTTAACACCATATGTCTTGTTGTGTGCCAGTGAATGATGGAAAAGTAACAAAACACTCATTTTCTGTTTTCACTACAAAAATGGGGTCCTCAAATAAAATATTATCATCCCTCCTTCCAATCCAAATCAAAGGTAAATCCATTATGCATATGTTTCAATCCAAGCACACAGCTGACTTTTCTTCATACGAACCAAGGTTGCAATAGATACACGCAACCTTCTCTCTCTCTTTTGGGCATTCACCCATCTCTCCCTTTTTATTTATTCCTATCTCTCCGTCTCTCTCTCTTCTTCCTCTTCCCTCTTCTCTCTCCTCCATCACAATCCTCCATACCTTTTTTTTCCTCTTCTTCCCTTCTCTCTCTCGCTCTCCTCTATCTACTTTTTTTTTTCTTCTTCTTCTATCTCTCCATCCTTTCCCTGCTTCCTCTTCCCTTTTCTCTCTCACTTCATCACAATCCAAAATAGCAAAACATAAAACCCACTCCATAATTTTTTTTTCCCTCTTCTTCCCTTCTCTCTCGCTCTCCTCTTTCTATTTTTTTTTTCTGAGTTGAGAGACAAAGAAAGGCTGACATCTGAAGATCTTTTTTTTATACATATCGCGATATTATCGATAACATCGCGATATATTGGTCATTTAAAGCTGCAACTTGAACGAAAATATCGTTACTGAAATATAGGCAAAATTATCGAGGAAATTATCGATAAATTGACGATATATATATATGTGGAAGTGTGCTAAAATATCGCTGCCCCAAAAAAACGATAATATCGCCGTAATTTTGGCGAAACTATCGATATTTTGTTCTATGATCTTGACACATTCGACAGGCCCTACTAACTTTCTTTACAAGGACCGAATTTGCAAGCCAGATCAGGTAGACTACCTTTCGGATGAAGCCGATTGTCCATAATTTATCTATTTCAAGCTTCATTGGATAGGCTCGCCATTACTAACGGAAGCTTATGGTGATGACATAGATACATGTCTTTGTAGGACTAGGAAGCATCTCGAATTGGCCTAAGAAAGGTGATGAATCGGGCAATGGTAGACCGAGGATTGTGCCGGTCCCGACTGCTGGTCGGGTAGTGTCGGAGAGAGATACAGGTCCTCATTGCTTGGGCCTGGGCCGTCTCGAGGATCGTCGGTAGATCGGTCCATCCTTTGCTATTCGGTATGGTCACGATGGTTGAGACTACGTATGACTTGTGTCTTTGGTCACCAATACATAACACGTCCATGCACTTAATTGATCCCCTCGCATTTGGCCAACGCCAGAGTGCATCGGGAATTTCATGAGGAACATGTGTTGCGGCAGATGGCCTTCATTTGGGTCGGGCCTGCGATGATGGAGTTGTAAGATCGGACAATCGACTACCGGACGTGAGTGTAGACAATTGATCTTCTGGAGGTGGCATTAATGGCGATGGGGAGCTGGATGTTTCCGATCGGTTCAATGTCACCTGAGAAGCTCAAAAGATGGGTGATGTCCTGGTTGAGGCACTGGTGCTTGATTTCGAAGGCCATTGAATGCATTGGCAAATAGCACGTTAACTGAAATGCTGATGTCAATGAGGATTCGGCATACGTCCAAATTGGCAATGTCAGCTTTTATGATCATGAGATCGGAGTGGGGGAAGATAATGCCTTTTTCCTCTTCTTCGAAAAAGGTGATGGGTTCCCATCTGATTCGCCGGATCTTGCTATTGTGACCTTTAGTGATGCTCAGGATTTGAGGAGGCCGAACGGCACGCATGTAGTTCTTGATTTATCGGTTGCTAATATTGGCAATCGGTGCTCCGGCCGCTTGTCATGTTGATCTGTCAATTTATTGGCTGCTCAGGGGCTTGTCGCATACTTAGATACTGATCTAGCTTGCCTTTATTTATAAGGCGTTTGACGATTTTGCGGAGGATGCACGATTCCGTATCGTGGCCATTGTATTAGTGGTATCAGTAGAATACTTTGGTGCCCTTTGTTGCTTGAACGAGGGAGTTTCCCGCTCGCTTCGATCATATGGTTTTCGCTTTACGAGAACGTACTCATAGATGGTGTTGAGTAGGGTGAACACCTCAGCCTGCAGATCCTTCTTTGTACTTTAGAAGTTGATTCGGCCTTCGGTGTCCTTGCTACACTTGATCCCATCTTGTAGACCCCAAAAACTGTCTCTCATCTTGCCTCCTATGTAAAGGAGCGAACACGTAGGGTACCGTTCGATAGAGGAATGGGTGTGTTGTTCGGGCATATGGGAAGCGATCGTATGATGGATCCTTAGGCCAATCTGAAGGTACCGATATGCAGGAGGGTGCTTAAGGTCCCATTTTGGAATTAAAATGCTCGGCTTTAGCATAGGATTGCTGCCTGTTTCATTAGTTCGTTATAGGTTGTCTAGTTGTTACGGTGGATCAAGTAGCAAAATTGAGACAATTAGAGGCTGCTTTTGAAAGCGTTGAATGCCGTTCTGTCATCATCGTTTCTGACACCGAGAGTACTCGTTGCTGCCTCAAGGGCTCGTCGTCTCTTTATCGCCAGATGGTGTAGAGGTCATCGGTAAAGTATAATTGATTAGTCTGTATCATAAAATGGTTGAGAAAAATTTGTTTTAACTAATCGAAAGAGTCAACCATACCTGGCTCCAATCGATAAAACTAGTTTAAGGCAGCTTCCATCCAAAGTGGAGGGAAACAACAGGCACTGGTCTTCATTGGTAAGTCCTTTGCATCCTAATGCGGATTGAAAGGTATGGATGTGGGTGATGGGATCTTCTACTCCTGTGTAAAATGATATTTGGAGTTGTTAGACATCTTTCTCGTGTTTGAAGGTTCGGATCTGGTCAGTGTATGGTCCTAGCTGGATCTTACCCCAAGTTGGCATCCGAGATTAGTTCTATTCTTCCTCGATTCGGTTGATCTTCTGGAAGAGGAGGCATATAGTGGAATCGGCATGGGATAGATTGCTGCAGAAGGCTTCCACTGTCTAGCGGGCAGTTGGTTGACGACCGCTATTAAGCCAAAGGTCCGCACAAGATGACTATCGTCTTTCATTGTCGTTTGGTTGTTGCGATGGCGAGATTGTGGGTCCTGCTAATAGGTAAGAAATCGTGGTTTAGGGAGAGGTCAGGATGTAGTTTGATTCGTCTATTTCCTCCAGGCCGATTGTGTCGTATCCTCGGCGAGAGGGGACTTGGTCCGAGCACGTTGACGCCGATTGTCGAGTCCGCCCGAACTCGGATTGGTGATGGTTGACATTTCTTGTATCGATCGTTGAGCTTATCTCAGCAGTCGGAGTAGACTCAATATTCTTGATGGAGATCCTCTGGGCATGGCACGAATAGTCGTCGGGAGGCGGAAGGTTTAGTACACTTCCAAATGGATGCTCCTACCGGAGGGCTATGGTTTGCACTAGATCATCCCGTAATTAGGCCGAATGTGAATTGCTGGTCGTAGAGGTACCTCTGAGTGTCATCGAGTTTGGAAGAGAGGATATTGTTGTGTTCTTGCATCTTCACCATTTCCTGTTATAGGGTTTCCATTCGAGCCTCCAGAGTGTTCTGTCGAACGGGCATTTCCATTCGTGGGGTGCTTGGTAGGGGAGCGAGGCTCGCTTCGCATATGAGGCTAATGATGGTGGCACCATCGGCAGCGAGGGATGAAGATGGATTTATCTTGGCTCAAGAGAGATATGAGTCTATCGATGATCAAAGATTTCCACATACGGCACCAATCTGTTCGCACTAAAACTAGACATATAGAAATAAGGCTAACTTACAGGTGACGTGGTTAGTTTTGACCAGAGGGGTCTTCAGAGGGGCGTCCTTCCTCGGGTGCGATCTGGATCTGGGCTAAGGAAAGAAACGGCAGGTGAGGTCTAGAGCGCCGGTGTGGTGTCGGCTTGAAGACCTTCCGATGCCAAAGTTAGTTACTAAGAGCAAGCTATTGACAATGTGGGAGCACAAGTCAAGTAAAAAGTCTTTACCCTGTGTTTGGGGCATGAGGCCTTATTTATTGAGGGTATTGGGTGTTCACTTGGCACTTAGTTTCAATGTGGGACTTGTGGGAATGTCTTCAGTGGTCGACACGAGTCCCAACATGTCTTGGCGGGAGGTTCGAGGTTGTCCTGCAAGATCGGCGAGGTATGCTAAACGCATGCTAGAGGGTTGTTTAGTAGCTAGTACCGATAGTATGTTCAAGAGGGCATTCAGAAGAGCTTGCCGAATTAATGAACTTGACAAGTGAATAGGTCGTGGACATCGATTCATACCTAATTGATCTACCGACGTGAGCCACAGGGTTGACCTTAGCCTTGTCCTCTTTCCACGTGTCATGATGTGAGTAGAGGGTCAGATATGGTAAACAATGTGTTTGCAAACTGATCTGGTTTTTCCTTGCATGATTCAAATGATCTGGTTTTTCCTTGCAGTAGTAAAGGATTTCTGTTTGCAAACTAATCTAGTTTTTCCTTGCATGCTTCAATTGGAAACCATAGAAATGCGTAGGTATTTGTTTTAGAGGAAAATGCCGTTTTGGATCATTTTTTATCCTTCTAGCTGCAAGTAGATCAAGTCTCTCTCTCAAGTTGATCCCTTTTGTGTCTTACATTATAAATTTAGCAAATGAATGTCATCATCCATCACTACCTCTCTTTGATATGCTCTTGCGTGTGATGTATGTTTCCGTATGCATAAAGAGATACTAAAAGTTCCACAATCAAATGCTTTGGTCGACAATGTATAATAGTAACAACGTGATTCTTGGGATATGTTTGCGATTTTTTTCCTTTTCCATTCAATGACAAACGTTATAAATGGCTAATTATTATCATTAAATTACTATTAGATAAACATTATGAATGGCTAATTATTATCATATAAATTACTATTACCCGATTCAAAGCATAAGGGCAACATTGGAACAAGAAATGATTTTAAAAAAATAAAAATAAAAATATTACATCATAAAATATTCAAAAAGGAATGTAATTCTATGTGGCAGAAAAGTTAAAGGACTTATATCAAAGTCACCAAATCTGAGGATTAAACCCAACTTCTCAATGGAAATTTGGATATCTATCAACTTTTCTATTTTGATACTCATAGTGAAATTATATATATATATATATATATATATATAGGGACTCTCTTTATGGTACGATTTTGTTTTCAACGATCCAAACCATCTATCTTTTAGGTCTTCCATTCATAGATCATCCTTGTAAAAAACCAGATAAATTGGAAATTGTTTAGACATTTAATTGTGTCCTACAAAATCAATGAACACGGTGCTTTAAGAAAGTACTAAAATTTCAATAATTTAATTATATGGTCAACTGATATCGGATTCAAGTGATTTTTGGTAGGCATGATTTTTGAATGAATATCTACAAAATAGACTGTTTGGATTAATGAAATATAATGTGAAATATGCCTTACAAAGGTGTCCCTCAATCTTATTTGAGGGATCTCTCAATGAATATAATATATATACATATATATATATATATATTTCTTTCTTTCTTTAAAGTTGATAAATCAAGGAAATGTGCTAAAAAACTTGGGCATGGCATGCATATATGCTTGAGCTGGATGTTCAAGGAAATATTTAGGTTTAGCTTATAAATATTCTAAAACCATCTTTTAGAAAAGTGTAGCAGGATCGCCTTTGCTTGAAGAAATATTTGACACTTGAGTTGGGTTAGTATTATCAATAAGGAGAATACGTCAAGTATCCCCTCACTTTTATTTTCCTTGTTATAGAGGGCTAGTATTTATACCAGCCTTCCTCGTTAGTTAAGGTTAAGGAGGTACTCCCTCAGGTGGCAGAGCCCTCTCTCCCCCCTCCCCCCAAATTTTTTTACCCCTCTCCTATATGTAATATATACACTTACTAATAGAAAACTTGCAATTTAAATTAGGGAGTTTCACAAAAACACCCAAAATGGGGGTTGAAATTATAAAAAAATCCAAGCACTATTTAAATATATAAACACACCCAAAACCCATCATTACACATACTCAAAACTCATTTATAAACACACCCAAAAAGTTGACTTTGGGGTTGATTTTGGGTGTGTTTCTATTTTAAATAGTGCTTGAGTTTTTTTATAAATACATGTCTAGAATTGAGTTTATTTATAAATTTGTATTTAAATTAATGGCCCCTTTAAAAATAATATATACTTGTGTTTTCCGAGTATTGGATGTTCAAAATGCAAAAAGAAATCCTTGAATTTTTTATTTTTTATTTGGTAAAAATCTTCCTTGAAATTGGGCTACCTTGGTTTGCTTTTAAATATTCTAAAGCCATCTTTTTAAACATGGCATCACCTTCTCTTGAAGTAATGCTCGTTATACATTTTCTCCTTGTCTCTTTTTATATATAGCTAACACAACCTCATCCTTTAGCTCTGTTCACTTCCTCTGAGTTCTCAGTTCATATATTGTCTCTTTTGTGGTTATAATTAATTATATAATTCAAGCTTCCCGCAACAGTTCACCAATGTTTTTGCTGAAACATTGCAGAGCTAGGTAAGTCTTGAATAGTTGTTTGCCTTCACAATTTAGCATAACACAAGTAGTTCGCTTGACACTTTACTTGGACAACTCATGTTCGTGACCTTTGTAATATTCTTTCTCTATTTTTGGGGATTAAGGGCCTGTTTACTTTCTTTGGTTCCATGTCTACAAATTTTCTTGTTTTCCTTCTTCTAAACCTACTTAGCTTTATTTTGTCCTATTTCTGTATTATTTATCATCTCACAGCACAAATATATATATATCTTTGTTTCATCTATATATTTATGGCTTTATGTCTGCAGTCTTTCAAGGTAGTTGTTGCATTGCGTTGAGCATTCGGATTGCGGATAGTGCTATAAATTGCTGCTAATTCGAGGTTGGTTTTTCTTAGAAATTTTTTATTTTCTTTATCGATTACCTATTGGCACGCTCTCACGCATTCACCAATTGACTTTTTGTTTCTTCTTCTTCTTTGTGTTTTTTTTTTAAGTTATGCCATTTTTTGAAATTGTTACACATAGGGTCCACTTAAATGACAATGAGGCACATATAGGGTCCATTTTTTTTATTTTATAAATGAAGGAGTATAAAATATTAATAAAACATTTGAATTTCAACTTAAGATTAAAAAACGAATTTTAAACCAAAAAATATATTAAAAAACTAACAAATACTTATGGTCCGCTTGATTTTCAGTTTTTATTATTAGTTTTCACTTTTCATTTTTTAAAAACTAAAACTACAAAATTTGTTTGGTAACCAATTTTAGTTTTAAAAATAAAATTGAAAATTATTTAAAAGTTGTTTGATAACTTATTTAAGTTTTATTTGGAACTTGGAAATGAAATTTTTTTGGAGGTCAAATTGTGAATATGAAATCATATATAATGAAAGTCCATGTTCCAAATATGATCCTAGTCGGGAGGTCCCAAATACAGAGTTTGGTAACTTAAGTGTAATGCATATGTAGTGATGTTAATTTGTAAAAGAGAAAGAAGCGAATTTGTAAATTATAAAAATATTAAAAAAAACTAAAAACTATACTTATCTCTCTCAGTGAATTACCGGTAAATTAGAGAGAAAATTAGTCAAGTACAACGTCTTCAAGAGCAAAGCACTCGTCTTGAGCCAGTTGTCGATTTGAACTTTGTGATCAGATTTGCCCGCTTTGCAGTGAACTGAATGGAACTATGCGGAAGTAATTGAATTTGAAACTCGGATATCAAAGGTTTTAAAATGATCGATTCGACTGGAATATGAGTGGGGTGGTCCTTGTCACCAAAAGAGGTGTCGTTTTAAATTTATAAATACTCGCTAGTGCACGAATCAAATGTAATATAGAAGTGTAAGAACGAGATCGTACCCACAAGGATTGCATGGAAAAAAAATAGAAAACTAATCCAACACAAATTAATTCAATTACTCACCTAGTTCCTTTCAAGTTTGATTTGTTGGTTTTTTTCTGTACAAAAAAAAAAGCATAAAAAACATATGAAAATGATAATAAACTAAGGTATTAGAATCCACACCACTATTCCATAGAACTCTAATTATTTACCTATCAATTCCCATGGAGTAGCAATCTAGAAATGAATCTACTGTTTTCTCAAGATATATCAATTAAGCATGCAATTTAATAAATCTTTTGTAAATCCCCTTTCCTTCATTGGTACAAATTTTGAGCATCACATGTAAATAAAATTATTTAACTACAAAGGATCAGAGTTTCCTAAGCATCCTAGGTGAAAAAGGTTATTTGAATGACAATAGATCAAAGAAATTTGTATACTAAAACTATAAAACCAAGGACGTATTAATAAATCAACTCCAATTCTTAACTACCACAAATGCATGGTAGAAGTGGTGAAAAGAAAGTTCATCTATTAATCATGTATAGCCAAAATTATTAACATTGAAGAATATAATTTGTAAATTAAAAGATAAAAACAAGAAATTAATTTTATAATAGTATTTCATCATTAACATAATTTAACTAGACATAAATATTATAATAAAAATAAACTACATAATAAGAGATAAAAACTGAAGTGGAGAAAAATTAAAGTAGAGAGAATAAAGAAAAAACTGCATCATAAACCCCTTCGTTCCTTGCCTCTCTGCTTCCCAAGATTTTCTCCAATTATATTACATTTTCTATCCTCTTTCTTCTCTCCTGTTTGGTGCCCACTTTCTGCACTACTCTTTCTATGCACACATTTTACATTTTCTCTCTGCACACTCTCTCTATTTATAGCTATATATCAACCCAAGCATCACATTCCTTCTTTGCATATTCTTTAATTCCTTTTTGTCAGAATGTGTGGTTGGCTGCACATGGTGAGGCAGCACCTTCCTTCTTTCTTTCTATTCATTGGCTGCACAGCATGATGGTAGTTGTAGCAGGGGTGAAAAACACCTTTAATTTTTCGACCCTTGTTCAGCACTTAAGACTCCTCCTAAGTCAGCCTTCTCTTCACCTTCCAAACCCGTGAGGCTTTAGAGTACACGCAGTGGAACAAATGACACCAACGCACACAAGTGAGACTTGCCTCACGCAGGAAACTTTCGCACACCCATATACAGGAAAGCTCCCAACCTTCTATTTACAATAGGCAAAGGATTACAAGTTTTCACTTTCAATTGGATTACCACATCACTTGGTTCTCAACCCTCACCTTCCCAAGGTATTTATAAGCCTACACTATGTAGATGACACCCCCATCTACTTAAGAAACTTTGCCAACCGTTAGATTAGCCACCTAGACATGTTTCTCTAACTAAAAAACCTGTCTAGCCACACAAGCCGCCACCTTGCAGCCCACTTTGATCATGGGACATATTTTTCCTCCTTAAAAATCTCCCCCACTCCTTGGAACATGCTGCCACTCTCTAGTAACCGCCCATTATTGCTCCAAGATCAGCCACAACAAAAGTTTTAAGCATACAGCCACTCTAGCCACGTCCAACTGCCCATGGACTGGTTAAAAACCATTTTGCCACGTCATAGACCCACTCCAGCACATTTTCAGCTAAACTGCCATGTCCAGCCACGATATGCCTACGTGCATTGCACAGTCTGCACGCACGCTGCGGTCAACTCCTTTCGGCATCTCCTGTCGGCATCCCTCAGCATCTGTTGACAGCTCTGGATTTGGATGCATCACACGGGTTGCTCTCCATGCTTTTTCTTTGTCATTGGGCTTTGGCCATAGCCCATCTCCTTCTTATCTTCTATCTTCTTCTTGCAACACATTCTTTATTCCTCCTCATTTGCTATTGGTGGTATACTCTTAGGGCATACGTCTGGGAATGAATATTCTCTTACTTACAATTAGGAATGAAAAAGTAAGTGGGCCCCACCTCAAAATCCGTAATCACATTCCCTCAAAACTAGGAATCAAATCAACTAGGGGGGAGTAGGGATTCCCATTCCTGTTTTCTCTTAATAACTTCCAAAAATACATTTATCACTTTACCATAATTCTAAAATTAATTTGAACCAAATTAGTAAACAATAACAATGGGAATCAATCTCATTCCATTGCTAATTCCATATGTTTAAAACAGCTTAATAAGAATGATTCTTTCCATAGATTCAGTAGTTCTCCGATTCCTTAGTTTCTCCAACTGACGTAAACATCCTTAATATCTACAAAGAACCGCACATTAAATAAAAAAACCAAGATTGTAAACAATAATACAAAAAATCTAATATATTCAAATAAAAGAAAAGAAAACAGTAATAAATATAAATGTAAGGATAAAACTTGTATTAGTTTTGTGCTCATCATGTGAGAACTAGGGTGTTCGGTTCAATAACCGAACGTAGAGGCACAAACCAACCACCGAACCGACGGTGGTCGAAATTCTACAATCGGAACCACCACCGATGCCATCGGTTTGCCATTGTAGTTCGAAGTCGACCGCCATCTGTGCGGCGGCATCCGAGAGAGAGACAGAGAGACAGAGAGAGCATATATGTGCATCAGCGGCATCAAAGGAAGAAGAGATGGTGTGCGGTGGCTGCGAAGAGAGGAGAAGAAGGATGGCCTTGAATTGAAGAGGAGTGCGGCTGCAACTGCGAAGAGAGGAGAAATGGGGAAGAAGAAGATAGGAGAGAGAAAATGAGGAGGAGAAAGAAAGATCAGCTGGAGAAGAAAATACGAAGAGGGAATAAGAGAGGATACGGCAGCTTGACAAAGAGATAGTGGCTAGAGAAAATTAGGAGAGAAAGAAATGTTATGGGTTCACAAAAAAAGTGGTTGGCCTGTTTGAGAGTGCTTTTGGGAGGGTTAAAAGCACTTTATGACAAACAAAAGGGCTTCTAACAGCTTTTGACAAAAAATGTTTGGAGTGCTTCTAGGTTGTGAAAGCTCTTTCAAGACAAGCACCTACTATGTGCTTCTTAGGGCTTGTTTGAGGAGTGATTATGGAGAGGCCAAAAAGCACTTCTATGGAGAAGTAGAATCACTTCTCCATATAATCACTTTACGCGGTTTTAAGTATTTTATGGAGTAGCACATGGGAGGTTCTTCTCCCTAGAATCACTTAAAATCACTAAAATAATTATATGGAGAAGCACATGGGAGGTGCTTCTTCCCAGAAGTATTATGGCATATCCAGAATCACTCCCAAACAAGCCCTTAAGAAAGTACTCCAAAGTGGTTTTCCAGGAAGCTCTTGCTTTTCTTATGAAAATTTCAACATCTTATAATAAAAGCGCTTTTGCGAGAAGTTCTTATGAGCAGAAATGTTTCCTAGAAAAGAAGTCCCAAACAAGTGGTAGAAGAGCTTTTTGTCCAACCAGCAGGCTAAGGGTTTCAATCCCCTTTGGCCCATAATTTGAAACATTCTTCACAACCGGTTTAGTTCGATTTGTGGCCGAAACCAAAAATTAAGTGAAAAATCATGAACCAACCGGTTTGGCTATCTATAGATCTAAAATTCCAACCCTATGTGAGATGGGATACGGAGGTGATGACTACAGTGAGATAGAGGGTGAGGGGCCGCAGTTGGAAGTTAGATTGGAAGGAGGGGATGTTTGGCTTGATCGCCTAGCATGGGGTGGGGGTGCCCTTTGAGGTGGGCAATGTCCCTTTAGAAGATAGAGAGGGAAAAAAAGGCTTTTTTTGTTTTCTTATATTTTATTTGTTTTTAAAATATTTTTTCTTATTTTTAAATTCTTCTTAAAAAAAAAAAAAAAAAAGATGCAAGGGACCTGACCCTTGGGGGCTTTAGGTTGCTTCGCATGTGCCTTGTTTTTCACTCACATACCTGTATGGATTAATCGTGAACCCAATAATACACAACCTACTCATAAGTCAAATAGGGTGCCTAAGATTTAAGGACTAGTCTGTATTATTTCAACCTAATTTTCTTGTTTGAAATATAAGTAAAACTTCCACAAAAAAACTATTGATTGATCGCGTTTACTAAATTCACCCTCTACCGAGCACGTCCATACTTTTCCTAGTGTCTCTATATAAATGACTAGAGAACAATCATCCACCTAATTAACCGAACATAAGATGCCCTAATTTTGTATGGATTATCAATACTCAATTAACAATACTATGGCTATGAACTATATTGACTTTGAAGATAAGAGAGCAAGGTCTCATGAATCTAATTAACTTTTTTACTTTCTCTCTATTTCGTATTCATTGCACTATTGTTTAAGCATATAATTGTTGATAGAAATATTTCTATCCATAATGATCTTGCCATTAATTTAATTTAATTACTAAGTAAATATATATAGGTAATATCCATAAAAGATTACATAAAATGATTAGGTTTTATGGGATATTTCCCACACAATATATAGTGGAACAATATTATAGGTGGCCCTTTGAACTCGGTTTAACTCATTTTTTAAGTGAGTTTAAGCTCAAATTTAGCCCGAGTTAACATAATATAACATGCCCTAAGAATGCATATCCCTAAAAGATTGGTCATCCTTGTGAGGAAAGAAAATCAATCAACATTTTGAAGTACACCAATATAATAATTGGAACATCTTTCTATTTAATTATAAGATTGTAAACGTTTAGGACCAAACTTTAATGAAACAAACGCTAGGTATCTCATAAAAAGATGTGAACTGCTAATGAGATTTGTTAGCTCAGCACACCAAATCTCAAGCTCGGGTCATTTTAACAAGGGGAGAATTGCACTTAGACTCCTTGAAGTTTGGTATAATTACAGTTAGATCTCACATATTTCATATATTACAATCACACCCTTCGTGTTAGTTAATTTTGACGGAAACTGGTAGTTGATTGGATTTTAACAAATGAAATGGCCATTCTAACCTTTCTACATAAATATTAACAAAATGCCTTAAAATCAATTTAAAATAAGCAAAAAGGTTAAAGCTTGAAAATAAAAATTTAAAACTCCCAAAACTTGAGTCCTACCCGATCACTCCGCATCCCCTACCCAGTAACCACCCCATACCATACCACCCCCTCGTACTCCCCGGTGACATGTCTTTTCTTTCTCTCTCTCTCTCTCTCTCTCTCTCTAAAGTTGCAGATATCAGTGTCCCACTCCCTGGCTAATACGAGAGGATGGATGAGAATATATGATTCCTACCTATATGGCTGGTATCTCCATAGCAGGAGCGAATTTGCGGTCCTCAAATTTAGTGTCCCATATTATGTCCCTTCCCTATTTTCTTGACACATGTTCCATTATTTAACTCCAAATCTAACGGTGTTAACTCTAATTCAAAAGTAAAAATAAAAACTGAAAAAAAAATCAGGAAAAGACCTAAATCCTAAGCTTATGAATCTCAATTTGAAGCGCCAAAAAGATTGAAAGTGGGAGGATTGAGACCCTGTTTGTTTGGCAAACGTGTTTGTCAAAGTAGGAATTGAGAGAGAGAGAGAGAGAGAGAGAGAGAGAGAGAGATACGGGCGGTGGGTGTGGCTGTAATGGTTGGGTGTCTTGAGAAATTTTTTGGTGGGGAAGGAGGAAGAGTGTTTATAGATTATGAGTTAAAATTGCTATGAGATTTGTTTGGTTGGGTTTTTGATTGGTTAACCTTTGACTTTTTCATAATTAAAATTGTAGGTGTTGAACGGCTTGCATTTTTCCTTTGAGAATTTCCTTGGTGCTTTATATCAAAGGCAACAAAAAATGGAAGGAATTTGTATTTCAATTACATCTAAAATGGTAGAAGAACCAATGGCACTAATTGGGAGACAACTCAACTATCTAATTTACCATGATTCCAACATAGAAAGTCTAAAAGATGCGCTTAAAAAGCTTTATGACAAGAAAAATGATGTGCAAAGATCTGTGGATGCTGCAAAAAGGAATGGTGAAACCATCAAAGATCAAGTTCAGAGCTGGCTGGAGGATGTAAGTAAAGTATTTCGTGAAGCACAAGAACTTGAAACCAAAGTCAACATGCAAAAGTGGTGTTTGTATGGATTGTGCCCAAGTTTGAAATCACGGTATTCTCTTAGTAGGAAAGCCAAGAAGATTGCTCAGCATGTCCTTAATCTCAAACTAGACGAAGGACTGAGTAATAATGTTGCCAATCCTGCACCTCGGCAACAACTAGGGTCAATAATCTCTAGTGAAGGTTTTAAGGGTTTTGAATCCAGAAAAGCAGTCATAAATGATGTCCTTAGTGCTTTGAGGAATAAAATGACAAGAATAATTGGCATTTGCGGGATGGGAGGTGTGGGTAAAACCACAATGGTGATAGAAATCATCAAGAAATTACAAGGAACGAATAAGATGTTTGATGATGTTGTGATGTCAACTGTCTCCGCAACTGTAAGCATTAGGAAAATTCAAGCTGAAATTGCAGAGTCACTCGATATGAAATTGGTCGAGGAAAGTGAATCTATAAGAGCACAAAGGCTACATGGGAGAATCAAGTAGAAGAAAATCCTGATTATATTGGATGATGTATGGTCAGAGCTTAAATTACAGGATGTAGGAATCCTTTTGGTGTTGGACCTACAACTAATCAAGTTCATGAAGGGTGCAAAATTTTGTTGACATCTCGAAATGAAGAAGTTTGTAAAGTAATGGGGTGTAAAAAAGATGACATTTTTAAAGTCCAAGCCTTAAATAAAGAAGAATCATGGGAGCTTTTCAGGGCAACTGTAGGTGAATCTATGAACAATGATCCTGATTTGTCTCATGTTGCAAAATTGATTGTTGATGAATGCAAAGGTTTACCCATTGCTATCATAACTGTTGGGAAAGCTCTTCTATCAAGTAATGGCAAGCATGAATGGAATACTGCCTTGCAAGAACTGAAAAATTCTCTTCCAGAAAACATCCCTGGGATGGAACACAGTGTTTATTCTTGCATAAAACTGAGTTATGATAAATTGGTTAGTGATGAAGTCAAGTCATGCTTTTTACTTTGTTGCTTATTTCCAGAAGATTATGATGTTCCGATTGAGTATTTGGTGAGGTATGGGTTGGGTCGAGCAACTTTCAGAAACACCAACACAGTCAAAGATGTAAGAAACAAAGTGCATTCTTTCGTTGGACAACTAAAAAGAAGGTATTTGTTGCTGGATAGTGAAAAGGAAGAATGTATCAAAATGCATGACATAGTTCGTGATGTTGCTATATCAATTGCCTCAAAAGATCCTCATAGATTTATGGTAAGATCATTTGATGCTGAAGGTGGAGGTGGAGGATGGCCAGGAGTACAAAAAGTTACAAACCAAGAACATTGCAGTGCAATTTCGTTAATTGATGTTAAGTTAGATAAAGATGTTATTGATGCTTTGGAGTGCCCAAAACTTGAGCTTCTACAACTGAGAAATTCCTCCAGTAGTTCAGAATATTCAAACCACTTTAAAAGGTTGAGAGAACTCAAGGTTTTAGCTTTCTTGACGATGGATATGTCAGGTTACTTGGACCTCAAAAAGATCTCTACCGCTTGGAGAACCCAAGTACCTTCATACCTTGTGTCTAGAGGGTTGCAAATTAGGAGACATATCCCATGTTATTGGAGGATTGGAGAATTTGGAGATCCTCAGCTTTGCTCGCTCTCAAATCAATAAGTTACCCAGAGAAATAGGACTTCTTCATCGGTTAAGGATGCTGGATGCTACAGATTGTGAAGGACTTGAAGAAATTCCTCATGGTGTCTTATCCAACTTGAGGAGATTAGAAGAGTTGTACATGGCAGAAAGCTTTCTCAATTGGGGGCCAGCAACAGGAAGCAAAGATGAAACAAGCATGGCAAGCCTTGATGAGGTGATGTCTCTATCTGATCATTTAAATGTCTTAGCCATTAAAATCCCTGATGTTCAGGATGTTACGGAATGATGAGTTTCTTTTAAAAAGTCAGCCTATAAGATTTCATGTATCTATCAATATTAGTTGGTTATACGAAAAATGGAGTTTCAAGAATCGAATGCGTGGTTATTTGTTCGAAAATAGTTTGATGCTTCGTGGTGATGTAAAGGAATATTTGGAGATTGGAGCAGTTAGATACTTCTTGAAGCAATCTGAAGACTTAAGCCTACACCACACATACAATTTAAAGTATGTCGCCGAGGAGTTAGATGGTCTAGGAGGCTTTCAACACTTGAAAGTGTTATCAATCATGCACGACAAGAACATAGAGTATCTTATGAAAGGAACAAATTGGACTCGTCATGGTCAACATCCTTATCAACATGCCTTCCCCATCTTAAGATCCATTGCAATTGTATGTTGTCATGAGTTAAAATATGTCTTTTCACTATCTGTAGCACAAAACTTGGTACAACTCCAAAGCTTAACTGTTGACAACTGTGCTAAAGTGGAAGAGATCATATCAAATGAGAGAATGGAAGATGATAATGCATCTCACATGATAATTTTCCCAAAATTAAATTTTTTGGAGCTTTCTCTTCTACCAAATTTCCGTGGTTTTTACACGGGAAACCAACAAGACTCCACCTATGAGGTATGTATGTATACACTTTTGATGCTTGAATGGTATATACTTGTTACTCTTTGGAAGATGCTGCTTTTGTTGTGCTTGATACTGTCGTTCCAGTTCTCGAAGTTGATGTGGGTTAAACTTAATCATTTTTGGTCTGTTGGAGATTTTAGATGCATTTCAAATTTTTGCAACTATTTTATAGATATTCAATCAAAAATTATCTCTGAAAAAGTCACTTGAATCATATATCATTTGACTGCTCAATTAAAATATTGTAATTTTAAGGCAATTTGGAAATAAGACAAATGTTTATTGGTAATCTTGAGTGGTGGGAAAAATGTTATTGGTAAATAGTAATTGAGGGAAATAGTGGGTAGGAAAAGGATTTCTCAAAATTTATGACAAAGGAAGTGAGAATATAATTAAGGCAATTTGGAAATAAGACAAATGGTTGAAGTTCATTACTTATGTATTTCTTTCTATTTGGCTCTGTGTAAGTTCATTATTTATGTAGAATTAATTTATGTACAGATTATAAAGCCCAATGATGAAAGTGTGAACAAGATGAAAGAGACTAGGAATGACCAACAACATGATCAAGTTGCTGGGTCGACCTCATCTAAATCAAAAGTAGCACAAGTGGGAGCAAGTTGTAATGCACTATTTCCTTCAAATTGCATTTCATGGTTACCAAATCTAGAGGAACTAGTGTTGACGTTGTTCACAATCAAGCAAGGGTCAAAAGAAAACAATGAACCAGTAGTCAATGTGTTATTTGATTTAGAAGGGCATGTCCCAGCATTTTCTCAATTACGAACATTTAAAGTGTTTGGTTTATTCCAGTTTGATCATATGTGGAAGAACGCTCGACCTGGATTCCAAGGTTTTCAAAATGTAAGATCTTTAATGATTGTAGGTTGTGGCAGTCGTCTGAAATACCTATTGCCATATGAAATTTACAAGCTCCTTGTGAATCTCCAAGAAGTCAAAATAGAGGAATGTTATATGGAAACTATAGTATTGGCAACTGCTTCCACAGAGGACAATATCCATGAAGAAGGGAAAGAGATAGGTGGCAGTGGCGCGATGACTTTGTTTCCTAAACTACTCAATAGCTTATGTCTGGAGAAGTTGCCAAGCCTCGAGAGATTTTGCCCTGATGCCTATTCTTTTGCGTGGTCCTCCTCCACAAGAACTATGAAGGTGTCAGAGTGTCCCAAATTAAAGACATTGGGTTTTGCACCAGTAAGCAAAAAGCTGCCTGCAGTAGTTGCAGAGAATTTGAGTGATGATCATGTAAGAGGTAGAGAAGAATCAGGATTTGGATTTGCATCATCAACTGGATCTGGATCTGGATTTGGATGTGCCCCACTAAGCTGCTTACAAAGTATTCCATCTACTAGCAACTTTACTCAAATATTGCCCGCCCCTATAAATAGAGAGGTACGTCATTATTCTAAAGCGATATTTATTTTGTGAAAATTGGCCTTAGGTACAGATGTCATTGAAGATAAATAAAATAAAAAAAGAAAAGTTAAATGGGCTTGGCTCAAGCCCATGACAATTGGAAACACTTGTTCATTTTCATTTGGGAAATAATCACCATTATTTTCACAAACAGTATTAATATCTAGAAGGTGATAATATAGAATAATTAAACTGCTTAGTTAAACAATAAACAATACTGGTAACTTCTTTTTATATGAATACTTACCGAACTTGCTTAGTTCAACAATAAACAATTCATTTTTAAACAACTTTCTTGATTTCTAGAATGTGATAACATCCCATATGTATATAATTGAAACACTAACAAATTATACAATTACTTTTCTACCCTTTTGGCAGGTTACACCGACAAATCTTCAGACTTCAAGTGCTAGCGACAATCTAGAACATCTCGAAGTACAAGGGTGCGATTTATTGGAAGTGATATTTTTGGTTCAGGAAACCCCTTCTACTCAAGCATTTGATAAGCTGATGGAATTGAAGTTGGAGAATTTACCAATGCTGAGCCACATATGGGAAAAGAGTTTACAAGTTAGCTCAGGCTTTGGAAACCTGACATTACTACGAGTATTGGGGTGTCACAAATTGAGATACTTGTTTTCACCGCACATAGCCAAACTTCTTACCTGCCTTGAGACAATAGAGGTTTTCAATTGTAGTGCGATGGAGAAAATTGTTGGAGAGGCAGAAGGAGGAGGAGAAAGTATTGAGGATGAATTGACATTTCGGCACGTGAATTCCATCGAACTTGAGGCTTTACCCCAACTTGAATCTTTTTGCTCTCAAGCTTATACTTTGAAGTGGCCAGCCTTGGAGAAAGTCCAAGTTTATGAGTGTCCAAAATTAAAAGCGTTTGTTCCTGAGTCTCTATATGGAAATCTATACAACATGTGGCTATGAAATGTCCACGTGGAAAGAAAAGAAGGTATGTTTTCAATTCAACCAAGTGCTCTGGTCAGTCACTATAAAATCAGTAGAAGATATATGTATAGCTTAATATATTTTCATGAATTGGCGTTGCTTTTTATTTTTCTTTGCCTTATCTTTCTTATGTCATTAGTCCATCTCCACTTTTTTTGTTAAATATTTTTTTTATAAACTTCTTTTCAGGATTTACTATTGTTTAAGCATTAGAGAATAATTTATTTACCATAATTTTGTCTTTAATTGGCACAGGGAAGCCATAAACCCCTAATACCTAAGCTCTATGTTCTTAAACATTATACTACGTACCCTGATAACACAAATGTAACTCAATAAAAATTACACTAATTTACTTATATGTTTTTAATTGGGCTCATGGACTATAATACAAAATAATCTCTAAACATAATAAACGCTTAGATCTAAACTTTCATGAACAATTTAATAAAAAATAATCTAAAAATTGGATTTATTTGAAATGCTTCTATATATGGTTCGTGAAAATGCTTATTTATATATGGCTCGTTAAAATGCTTCTAAGGATGGTATCATTTTTTAAAGTAGTACTTAACCATTAAGGATGCTTATTTATATATGCATTTTCTATTTTAATCATAGATAATAATTTTTTTTAATTCTTTATTTTTCATATCCTTTGAGAAGAATATCATCAGAAGCCAAGAAGCTAGGGACAAGATACCATGACATACCAATTTCGCTCTTATCAGACACCATCGCTTTCATCACTGATTATGCATGTTCCATGTTAATGTTCTTCAAATCCTGCCATTGCATCATAACATCACATAATATAGTTATTATATTTGCTCTTTCGTTGTATTGAATAAAATGGATATATTTGGACCTTCCTTATCAGATGTAATTACGATATTGAATCTTTGTATATTTGGCTCAACTGTTGGTATTTGAATTATGAACATGATGATTATTCTTTAATTTGGACCAAGTGGATGTATAAACCAAAGTTCTTAATGGAAAGATCCTTGTAATATACAGTATTGACTATTTGGGCCTTCATTTTCATATAGTAGGGTTTATTTAGGCTCTTGAATTGCTTTATGGTTTCTATTTATGTTCGGTTGTGGGCTTATTTGGAATTATTACTTGCAGTAATGTGAGTTAGTAATTTTAGTGCAACTTTTGTCTCCTTTGTTGTTTTTAGTTTCTTAAAATTGGTGCTTTAGATATCATGTTGATGTCTTCAATTATATTGTGGAAGTTTATCTAATAAAGTTTTTCATTGATAAAAAAAATATATATATATTTTAAAATAAATGTAATTACAATCAACGCCACCCCACCTTAATATTTTGTAGACAAACGTTTTAATCCTTCATTTTTTTTCTTACGATTTTTTTTGTAAGCATGTTTTTGGAGTAGAAGTGCAGGGCCAGCCCGGAGAAGTTTTAGTCCCAAGGCAACGTTGGAAATAGACCATTTGTATATATAGCTCCACACGAGAAAATTCAATTGATTTTTTTTTTTTATTAAGAAAATTCAATTGATTTTATTCGCGCGTGTATAGAATATTTTTTTTTTTTCAAAATACCTTTTATAATAAAAATGATCACATAAATAAATAATAAAAATTGGCTACATCCACGCTTACAAAACAATGATCACATAAATAATAAAAATTGGGCCCTCTCTTGAGTCGTGGCCCAGGACGATCGCACTCCTACCTTGGCTCAGGGCATGGTTAAGCTTCATTTACAAAGCTAAACAACTGATAAAATCAGTTCTACATTGTAATAGCTTTCATAAATGAAAATCAGTAGAAGTAATACATAACCGATTCTCTCTCTCTCTCTCATGTCTTCCTCTTTCTTAGTTCAAAACTTTATACTACAACTGTTATCATAAGTGTGTCTCATCAAGTTCTATTTCTCTAGAAAAGATTTGTCGATATTCATGAAACAACAACACTGACATTATGCAGATAAGATGAACTAGTGAACCTACGTGACATTAATTTAGTGTAGAATTTTACGTATTCTTTCAACTTTTTTTTGATTACTTAACATGTCTTAAAAGTTAAAATTTCTTGCGATTGGAGTCTAGCTCAGTAAAAAAGAGCCTAGACTTGCAAATGAAAGGTCTCAGGTTCGATTCCCCACTAAACTTTTGTAAATTTCTTACTTTTGCAGCAAACTATATTCTTCGTTTATTACTACTTTTGACATCCGATTTGAATTAAGAAAGAAATTCCCCTGTATTTGAAAAAAAAAAAAAAAAGCACTTGATAAACTTCACTTGATGCTGCCACATAATCTTTATTGAAATGTCTAATATGCGGATTCCTTTACCTTAATGAATTATGTAAGTCCATTTCGGGTACTTTGTATTAGAAAAGAAAAATCCATATATGACTATTTCTTGTCGTGATTTCAGATAGTTTAGTAAACAACTTTTATTGGACTTTGGATTCTGACTCATCTTTAATCCAACTCATCATCAATTAAATTTCTCCTCACCCGATTACGAATTAATAAACATTGTTTGTGCAAATAATCTCACGGGAGAATATTCGCTTCTAGATCCTTCAACCTTCGATCTTCCTTCTCTCTCTTCCTCGATTCCTGTAAAACAGATTGGAGTAAATAGACCACACCCGGGGGGTGTTGGCCAAAGGCCCTCCGATGCCTAAGTTAGTTCGAGTGTTTGTAGAAAAACAATAGCTAAGCAAAGGGTACGGAGTAGTGTTTATGTAGGGTGTGAACCGGGCGGCCGGAGCCGTGTGTGGTGGCCGGAGCCGTGTGGAGAAAATATGGAGAGTGGAGAGGGAGAAAGAGAGAGCTTCGGGTATTTTTCTCGGGTATTAGGAGTAGGTTTAGATGTACCTTGAATGATGAATGAAGTCATCTATTTATAGGAGCCTCGGGGCTAGGGTTTCGTAGAGAATATGCTGAGTTTATTCTCTACCCAAATTCGTAGGGATCGAGTCGGACTGAGATAATATCTGATTTAATGATATTATCTCTTTTTATGGAGATAATATCTGAGATAATGACATTATCTTCTCTTTATTAGGATAATATCATTAATGATATAATTAAATAAAGATAATATCATAATTAAGATATTTATCCCAATTAATTAATTGGCCAGATAAACTGGTTCAATTAATTAATTAAAAGAGATAATCTTCTTTTCCACGTGGCGCGTTGTGATTGGAGACGAAAATATCTGCTCCCACAAATGCCCCCGCTTCTGCATGGCGCTTGTGTGGCATGTAGGAGATGAAATTATTTTTTTTGGGCTCTCCAACTGTGTCTGGGTTTTATTATGTGAGTTGGACTCCTTTGCAGATCAGATTTTCAATTGGTGTAGGCTTCTGACTGTTGTTGGAGTTGGATTCCCAGTAGGAATGAGCTTGCGATCCCTCCTTGACCTGGGTTGTCCAACCTGTATAAATACAGGGCTTTTCTTCACTCTTTCTCACATCACAAACTTAACTTCTCTACCTTCTAGCTTGAGAAAGATCTTAGAGAATTTGTACTGCTTTGTTGAAGAGAGGAATTGCCGTGCATCCAAAGTAAGTCGAGCTAGTGAAAATATATATGCACATATATATTTTTTTTTTTGTGATTTTTGGCAGCAAGGAGGTGGTCCGGCCGTGCACTCCTAGCTATGGTCACAGCCTCATGGTTGATGAATTTTCGCAAGCCTATGGACAAGGGCTGGAGGCTTGATTGAAGACGGAGGAGAGCTGACCAGGCCAGCATGCGCCAGGGCCAGCCGATCTGAGCCGGGCTTGCGAACATTGGGCTCAAAGAGAGAAAAAGGAGGTGCTGGGCTTTGGAGCAGAGGAGAGGCGCTGGGCTGCTCGATGTGAGCCTACGCTAGCGCAGTAGCCTTGCAGGTGGAGGCGTGTCGGGCTTGGACTTGGGCGGTTCGAGCTGGCGAGATGGGCTCGTGCTGCTAGGTGGGTTGCGACAGTGGGACGGAGCTTTGGGCCATCTGTATTTGGGCTGCTCAGTGGGCCACTTCCTTTTTTTCTTTTTTGTTTGTTTAGGATTCTAACTTGTGGAATTTTCTTCTCTTCTTGCAGTTGTTTGTTGACTAACCATGCCTTCTAGAGACGGTAGCAAGGCTTCAAGCTCTCAGGTGCCTTTGTATTTGTGGGGAGGTTCCGAGGTGTACAAGAAGAGGTTTGTGGCCAACCTGCGCCGCGTTACAAATGAAGATCAATTCCAGAGGTGGCGGGCTGCTTATGCTTCTGCAATTCCTGAGGATGTGCATATCAAGCTGGCGAAGCCTTTGACTGACAACATGCCTTGCGTGGATGCGAATGATCCAAATGCGAGAATCATCACCTTCCGTCCCTTTTACTTCTCCTTGGGCTTCAAATTCCCGTTGTCGAAGCTTTTCAAGGAGGTGTTTTGCGCCATGGGGTGTGCTCCGAGCCAGTGTACTCCCAATGTTTATCGGGCGATCATGTGCTTCGAGAATCTAAGCCGTTTCTTCACGTTGGAGCTAACAGTGCGAGAGTTCTTCTATTTTTTGAAGTGAGGTGTTTCAAAGTGCGCACAACCGCTTTGCAATGTCAAGTCGTTTGTGATCTTAGCCAAGGAGATCACGTGTGGCATGATGATGTGTTGGAAGTCAGCGGACGGTGGGAAGGCGATGATGGTCCACTTGTTCCCATCATCTACTGCAATTGTAACGTCTTTTTGCAGTTTTTATTTTTATTTTTCTTCTATCTGCTCTCTTTTGTTTGAATTTCTTGAAGCGTAGGTGACTAACTTTGTCTTCTCGCTTGTAGCGGACGACATCGCAAGAAATTGGAGCTTGAGCTTGACATGGCTAAGGTCCGCCAACATCCCCAAAAGTTCCGTGAGTGGCGTTGGTTGTTGGCGAGTATTGGGAGGAAAGCGGTGGTCCGCCTCACCGAGGATGTCGAAAGATGGAAGCGAGAATGGTCGGACCACGATGATCTGTCTGCTGAACAAGAGGCATGCTCTGCTGAACCCCATCAAAAAGGAAGGCTGAAGTCAAGTCTTCAAGAACTCAAGCTACCTCTTCACGGGCGAGGAACGTGTCTCCATTGAGGAAGAAGCCAAAGCTCCCTTCTGCTGAGAAGATCCAAGTAGGAGTTGTTCCCGCCTCATCGCCAGGGTCAAGCATCTTGTTGGTGCGAGCAAGAAGATTGGCGGTATGCGCAACATAAGGGATGCTCCTTAAGTCCTCTTGCTAACGAGCTTGGAGATCATGATCTGCTCCCGAAGTGGTCCGTGCGCGATCTAGCTCACCTGTTGAAAGACAAAGAGATGCGGATGTTCCTCCCCGAAGTTAGGGTCGTTTACCAGTTGAAGAGTGGAGGTCGAAGTGGGAGGTCTGCTCATTCATCCAACCGTCATGATCCTTTGGAAGTGAGGTTGGCGGAGGCTAGGAAAGCAAGAGAGTCATCTGCCCGAACAAAAGGTCCTTCTGCAACTTCAGCGGCTGATCCAAAGGTGGACAAATCTAGCCTTGCGGGGATGCAGGCGTGTCCGATCTATTAAAGACGCAATTTCCATCAAGTCCATCCTCTTGTGCTGAGTTGGTTGACCAAATCCGTCAAGCTGGCGATCTTGGTGCTTTCTCAAGTCTTTCTTTGGAAAAACAAAGGGAAGCGACACTTCATCTGCTTCAAAAGGGAGTAGTTTTTCTGCTGAGACCATTGAACTCGTCTGCTGTTGCCCCCTCTTACTCGCTCATTTCGAGTTGGAGAAGAAGAATGCTTGAGTTAGTTAGCAAACTTTCCGCCGGACCCGTTATGAGAAGAAGGCGTCGATTTGCGGGGATGATATCCGAGTTGAAGAGTTCCCTTCTTGAGAAGGATTCCGAGCTTAACTCTTCTGTTGCTGACTTGGCAAGTCGAAAAGATGCTTACTTCCACCTTGAGCGCAAGAATGCCGACATCTCTCATAGCTATGACAAGCTTTTGGCTAGATTTCACGCCTATCATGAGTCTGCTGAGGAATCCAAGTCCGAAGTTGCCATGGACGCGTACAAGTTGGGCTACTTGGACTGCACAAAAGGATATGACCCCTTCTACGCCATTGGAGATGAAGACATCGAGATGCTCTATCCAGACTTGCCCCCTGCGAAAAGTGAGGAGGCTAATGCCGTGAATACCGAAGGAGCTGACGGGTGGCTAAAGCGATGGCGAGGAAGATTGAGCAGAGGAGGATGCAGCCGATGAGGTGGTGGCAGACGTCATAGATTAGCCATGTGGAGTCTGAAAGCGTGGTGACGGTGGACGTGAAGAGGTGTAGATCGGGATCTCTGCTGGTGTTTCAGAGTAGACGAAGACTCCTTTATTTCTTTTCAGCTTTTGTAGTTTGTTTTCGTTTAGAATAATTGGTCTTGTTTGACCATCTTCTTTTGTTTGAACTTGGCCGGTTGGTCGCCTTGCTATGAAAATCTCAGTCTTTATTTTTCAACTTCAATTTGCATATTGTCTTGTGAACTGCTTGAGTAACCGGCTAGTGTCTTGATTGCACATCTCCTTTTGGAGATTCATGAGTGCCAGGGTTCCTCTTGAAGGACTTCGGACGTGTTATGCATATCTCTTAGGATGGCTCCCCTTAGGAAGTTGGCGAATGCCAGGGCCCCCCTTAAGTGGCTCCGGGCGTGTTCTTCATATCCCTTAGGATGGCTTAGTCGCCGCCTGCGTCTCGAAGGACGCCGCTTATGGGCAATGTGTGACTATCCTGCCTCCCTTAGGAAGCGGATAGGAACTCGGATACTTCCGGAGGCATGGAGACCTCCTTTACGAAATTCCTGGCGCACCTGCGTCTCCTTAGGACGCTTTTTAGTAGGGTTGCGTCTCCAAGCGGGCGCTTTTAGTCGTCGCCATGCGTTTCCGAAGCGACGCCGCTTATGGGCAATCGTGTGACTATTCTGCCTCCACGAGGAAGCGGATAGGAACACGGATACTTCCGCATGAGGCATGGAGACCTCCTTTTAAGAAATTCTGGCGCACCTGCGTCTCCCTTAGGGCAGCTTTTTAGTGGGCTGCGTCTCAAATGGGGCGCTTAGTCGTAGCCTGCGTCTCCTTAGGGCGCTCCTTATGGGCAACTATATGACTATCCCGCCTTTAGGAATGGATAGGAACACGATACCTCCCATAGGAAATTCTGGCGCACCTGCGTCTCCCTTAGGGCGTTTTTACGGCTGCGTCTCGAAGGCGCACAGTCGTTGCCTGCGTCTCCGAAGGCGCTGCTTATGGACAACAGTTGTGTTTTGTGGGTAGATGAGACATTTTGGAATAAGAAACCGAGCTTATATTGATATTCATAAGATTACAGTCCTTTATTCGAAAATGAAAATCACTGAGTACAAAAACTTGGAGCTTCTAGCAGTCAGTAGGAAGCATTACGGATAATACTTTCGGAGATGGTAGGCATTCCATTGCCGTGGTATTTCCTTCCCATCCATGGTGTCCAGCGTGTAACTTCCTCTGCCCCCGGACCGGCTGATCACATAAGGGCCTTCCCAATTGGGTTTCATTTTCTTAGACCCTTGTCTTTGTGCAGTGATGAAGGCCTTTCTTAGCACAAGGTCGCCAGGTTGAAACTGTCTGATCTTAGCTCTTTTGTCGTAGTAGGACTTCAACTGCTGTTGATAGGAGGCGACTCGGATAATGGCCTTCTCGCGCTCGCCTTCAAGTAAGTCAAGGTTGAGTCTCATCTGCTCGGAGTTCTGCTCTATACTGCCGACTTCAATGCCTATAGAGGGGACAGTGACGTGAGGAGGAATGATCGCCCGGTTCCATAGGCAAGGGAAAATGGGGTTTCGCCAGTCGACCTTCGTTTGGTGGTGCGATAAGCCCATAGTACTCCGGGGAGTTCGTCCACCCATTTCCCTTCGGCGCCTTCTAGCCTTTTCTTCAAGCAGTCTAATATGGCTTTGTTGGATGCCTCGGCCTGCCCATTCCCTTGTGGATACCTTGGAGTGGACAGGTGTTGCTTGATCTTGTACTTCGCAAAGAAGGCGGTGATTTGCTTGCCAATGAACTGTGAGCCATTGTCAGTGACTAACGATTGTGGGCAGCCGAACCGGCAGATGATATTTCTCCAGACGAATCGCTCCACATCGGCTTCTTTAGTAGAGGATAGAGCTTCGGCCTCGATCCATTTAGTAAAGTAGTCGGTGGCGACGATCATCATTTCTTTCTTGGCGGGCGCCGGTGGCAAGGGACCCACTAAGTCGATGGCCCATTGCATGAATGGCCATGGACTGTTTTGCGGATGATAAACTTCGGCAGGCAAATTAGGGATCGGCTTGTATCGTTGTAGCGGTCACATTTTTGACATATTCAGTAGTCGTGGCGCATGGTAGGCGAAATAGCCTACGTTTAGAGTTTTCAGGCGAGTGACACCCACAGTGGTTGCCACACTCGCCGTCGTGAATTTTGCAGAGGACTTCAAGTGTTTGAGGTACTTTATGCGGTAAGATGAGGGCCGGAGTATGATCTACGGATGAGCTTGCTGCGTGCATATAGTATCTCGCGGCCTTCTTGGACCTTCCTAACCGGACTTATCCGTTGGCAGGTTTCCATTCACTAAGTAGTCGATGATGGGGTCTTGCCAGCTGGGGTCCTCATCAATCTGCATTGAGTCGATCGGCTCTATTTCTTCGATGCTTGGCGGTCAAGGTGTTCAAGCGGGATGGAGCGTCTGGGTGTCGATCAGTTGATCCTAGGCTCGCCAATGCATCTGCATGAGTGTTCTCTGCCCGTGGAACTTGTTTGGATGGTGAAAGTAGGGAATTCTTTCAAAAGTCCTTGGACTTTATCGAGGTCTTGGACCATTCTTGGATGCTTTGTCATGTACTTTGAGGCTTGATTCGTGATCGGTTGGGAGTCCGAGTAGATGGCCAGTCTCTTGATCGACAGTTCTTTCGCTAGGCGTAGTCCTGCAAGCAGTGCCTCATATTCTGCCTCGTTGTTTGAAGCAGAAAAGCCTAGTGTGATAGCTTGTTCCAACAAGGTTCCGTCTAGAGTGATTATGACGACTCCTGCTCCCGCTCCTTTGTGATTTGATGCTCCGTCTACATGCAACTGCCACATATCGTTAGGTAGGTTCGAATCGGTGAGGGGTGTCATCCGCTTTTTCCTTGCTTTTCGTGACCATCTTCTCTTCTTCGGTGTCGGAGTAAACTCTACAACAAAATCTGCTAAAGCTTGGGCTTTTATAGCAGTCTTCGACCGTAGAGGAGGTTGTATTGATGAGTTCGATAGCCCATTTCATGAGTCGCTGAGAAGCGTCGGGGCTGTGAAGGATCGATCTCAAAGGAAATTCTGTTATGACAATTATCCGGTGTGCTTGATAGTAGGGCCTTAACTTTCTCGCAGAAACCACAAGCGAAAGAATGAGCTTCTCCATTTTCGGATAGCAGTCTCTGCATCGAGAGAGCTTTTGAAGTGTAGAATACGGATGTTGTACCCAGCTCTTCTCGGATGAGAGCTGAGCTGGCTGAGTGGGACACCGCTAGGTAGATGTACAAGTCCTCGCCTGGTATCGGTTTTGAGAGCAATGGAGGTGAAGTGAGGTAAGTTTTCAAGTTTTGAAAAGCTACTTCACACTCGTCATCCCACTTGTCTTTGTGTCCCTTCTTCAAGGCTTTGAAAAATGGCCTGCATTTGTCGGTAGATCTAGAGAGGAATCGGTTGAGAGCTGCCGCCCTACCCGTTAGACTTTGTATCTCCTTTGTTGTGGCAGGTGACTTCATGTTGAGTATAGCCTTGATTTGATTTGGATGTGCCTCAATTCCTCTTTGGGTGACTAAGTATCCAAGGAATCGGCCGGACGAGACTCCAAATGTGCATTTGCTCGGGTTCAACTTCATATTGTATTTTCGGAGTAGGCTGAATGCCTCGGCAAGATTCTTGATGTGGTATGCTCGCTCAGGAGCTTTGACTAGCATGTCGTCTACGTAGACCTCCATAGTCTTGCTGATTTGCTCCTTGAAAATTTTGTTCACCAGCCTTTGGTAGGTTGCCCAGCGTTCTTCAAACCCAAAGGGCATGACCTTGTAGCAGTAGGTACCTCTTTCGATGATGAAAGAGGTCTTTGCCTTGTCGTCTTCATGCATCATGATCTGGTTGTAACCGGAGTAGGCGTCCATGAAGCTTAGCAGTTGATTGCCGGAAGTTGAATCAACGAGCTGGTCAATTCTCGGCAGTGGAAAGTTATCTTTAGGACATGCCTTGTGGAGGTCAGTATAGTCGACGCACACTCTCCACAGGCCTTTATCTTTCTTTGCTACTAGAACAACGTTCGCCACCATTCTGCGTATGAGACTTCTTCAATGAAACCGCAGCTAGAAGCTTGTCGATCTCGGCTTCAATGATGGCGACCGCTCGAGGCGAAGTTGCGTCTCTTCTGCGCTCTGAGCTTGATGGCTGGGTTGACGTGTAGGCGATGGCGGATGATCCGGGATCGATGCGGGCATGTCGGATGGTGACCATGCAAATACGTCTTTGTTGTTACGGGAAGGCTACAAGCTCTGCCTTTTCCTCCCGGCTTAAGCGCGAGCCGATCCGCTATTCTCTCGGCTTGTCGGGATCAAGGGTACTAGCTCAACGTCCTCCTCGGGCTTCCATCCTTTTCGGATAGACCTCGGACGGATTCCCTCGACTTGGTCTGATTCTTTGATTGCTATTGGGGAGTAGTCATTCCCTTTCCTTTTTGGCTGCTCGGCCGTAAACGGGATCTGCTTTCTCATCTGCTTGTTCTACTCCCTTTAGATCTGCTTGATTCACGGGAGGAACGTGTTTGCTTGCCTTTCTTCAGCCCTTGGCTGAGCATTTCCTCGCCATTGCACTGATCGCTGTTGATTTGGCCGATCCCACCCCAAGGAATGGGGTAGCGAATCTTCTGATGCGTGGCGGAGGTGATGGCGTTGATCTTGCTGATCCATGGTCTGCCTAGAATGCCATTGTAGGGTGAGACTTCATCAATGACCATGAACGTTTGCGAGCTGACTACAGGTAGGGCGTAGACGTCGAGCTCTATCGTGCCTACGGTAACCGTTGTCGCTCCATTGAAGCCAGTCAGCGACTTGGCTGATTTATTGATATTTGCCTCTAAGCCCATCTTTGGATAACTGTCAATTGTAGGATGTTGGCTGCCGCCCTCGTCTGCATGGATTCGGTCGACCATGGCCTGAGCGATTTGAATGTTGATGACAAGAGCGTCATTGTGTGGTAGATCAAGGCCAATTAGATCTTTCTTTTGGAAGCCGATTACAAGATCGTCTTCTGCTAGCGGAAGGTCGGTTGAGACTTGGAAGATCATAATGGCTTGTTTGATTTTCCTTTTTTCCTTGCTGGTCAACCCAGATTCCTCGAGTCGGCTAGGATTGTGTTAATCCTTATGACCTTTTGGGCGGCTCCTTGGCGGTGTCGCGGTCCTCTATCCGTCGGATGGCACTGCTTAGCGATGAATTCCGTGCGATGACCTTCCCTCACGAGTTCTTCGATGTGTGCTTTCCAAGCGAAGCAGTTGTTCGTAGTGTGTCCATGCGTCCCATGGAAGGCACAGTATTTGCTAGTATCCCTCATGTCTGGATCTCCTTTCAAAGGTGGCGGTCTTCTTACCCAAGGTTTGTTTTTCACTTGGGCTAGGATTTGATGTATAGGGATAGTGAACTTGGTGTAGTTCTCTCCTGCCTTAGCGTCCTCTTGTGGGTGTGACCTGCGCTTGTCCTTATTCTTGTTGTTAAATCCATCGCTTCTTTGGCTTGCCGCCCGCTTGGTCTGCCGATCTCCCTGCTTTCGGTGGACTTCTTCGCGGCAATTCGATCATCATCCGCAGCGCGTGGCGTTCTGCGATCGCGAAGACCTCTGCTAAAGTCCGGTCGGGAGTGATAGTCAGCCGCGGTATAACTCGTGTTCTGCTGGAAGACCTTTCTTGAAGGCAGATGATGCGATTTGGTCGTCGCACCCTACGATGTTGGCCTTTTCTGCTTTGAACCTCTTGATGTAATCTCGAATGGATTCGTCGGGCTTCTTGCGTAGGTTGAACAGATGATCTGGGTTCTTCTTGATCGTCCGATAAGAAGTGTATTCTTTAGTGAAGACATAGGCAAGTTCCTTGAAACTGTTGATCGACCCAGACGGCAGGGTGTGGAACCGATCTGGTGTTCCTCGCAAGGTCATTGCGAACGCCTTGCACATCAGTGCGTCGTCGGCCTTGTGGAGGATCATGACACTTTTGAAGTGTTTTAGGTGGCTCTCGGGATCGGAATCTCCCTTGAAATGCGTAAACGAAGGCGTTGAGAATCGCCGGGGAGCAGCTGCTCGATTTCGGGGTGAAAGGAGTAGAGATCGCCTGATCCATCTCCTTACGTAGTGCATCCTCGAGGTTCCCGCTAGTCTTCAAGTCTCGAAGTCGGTCATTCACAAGCTTCTCAACGTCTTCCGCGCGCATTGCTGGTCGATCACGTTGGCGACTTTTGCGATTTAGGCGACGCGATTGACCTCCTCGTTGATGTCATGCGGGTCGGTCCTCTCGCTGCCTAGGAGGCGTGTTGGTGGACTGCGCTTGCGAGGATTTTCTGCAGCTTGACGGCGAGCGGTGGAGTGCCTCTCTTCACGATCCTCATTACGGTGATTGTCGGTTTGATCTCCCTAGGAGCCTAGCCTTTGAAGTACATTTCCCTGCGGGCCAGGCGAGCATGGACATCAAGTCGTGGGCCGAGCCTTTCTCGCACGTTGCTTTGTGTGTGGCTTGCAAATGCTTGCGACATGTCGGCAAGCTGATCACGTGGTTGTGCATCGCCTTGTCTGCTCGCTCCTGCTCGACCCGCTTGGTGCCCGTTGAGCTGCCCACCTATGCGTTCGTCTATTCTTCTCTCTTCGCCTGGTTGTCCAAGGCCAAGATTTTGAGCCACGCTTATTTGATTAATGAGCTGCCTCATAAGAGCATTTTGGTCGTCCATTCTCTGAGCTAGCTGGTCGACTCTCAGGTTGAGATCTGCTTGACTTTGTGGATCGGGAGGAGAGAAGCGTGTGGAGCCCAATTGCACACGGGCTAGGGTTTCATTGGGCGTGTACCAGCGTCGTCGGCGTGGTGGCAATGGAGGGAACGCGAAGTTGCTCCAAGACCGGGCCTAAGTCGGTGGTGGTAACGAGCCCACCTTGATGGGAGGGTCCACCATGTTCGGCGGCAGTGCCACGGAGGTTGCTAGATCCGGTTGCGGGTCCGTGCGCACGGTGGCGAGAGGTGGTGGTGCCACCATGTCGATCGCGGGATCGTGGGTGGAATGGCTTTGGGCCATCTCGGATCGAGCCGCGGCGGTTTTGCTCCTAGTGCGTTTGCTTCCAACCATGGTTGTTTGGAAGGCTTCGGTTGATTGGAAAATAGGAGGAACGGATTCCTTGAGCACGCGTTGAGTATAACTCGTGCTCTCAATGAAAGCACCAAATGTTTGTGCAAATAATCTCACGGGAGAATATTCGCTTCTAGATCCTTCAACCTTCGATCTTCCTTCCTCTCTTCCTTGATTCCTGTAAAACAGATTGGAGTAAATAGACCACACCCGGGGGGTGTTGGCCAAAGGCCCTCCGATGCCTAAGTTAGTTCGAGTGTTTGTAGAAAAACAATAGCTAAGCAAAGGGTACGGAGTAGTGTTTATGTAGGGTGTGAACCGGGCGGCCGGAGCCGTGTGGAGAAAATATGGAGAGTGGAGAGGGAGAAAGAGAGAGCTTCGGGTATTTTTCTCGGGTATTAGGAGTAGGTTTAGATGTACCTTGAATGATGAATGAAGTCATCTATTTATAGGAGCCTCGGGGCTAGGGTTTCGTAGAGAATATGCTGAGTTTATTCTCTACCCAAATTCGTAGGGATCGAGTCGGACTGAGATAATATCTGATTTAATGATATTATCTCTTTTTATGGAGATAATATCTGAGATAATGACATTATCTTCTCTTTATTAGGATAATATCTTAATTAATGATATTATCTTATTAAATAAAGATAATATCATGTTAATTAAGATATTTATCCCAATTAATTAATTGGCTAGATAAACTGGTTCAATTAATTAATTAAAAGAGATAATCTTCTTTTCCACGTGGCGCGTTGTGATTGGAGACGAAAATATCTGCTCCCACAAACATAACAAAAGAGAGGATCCACTACCAAGACGACTTCTTACTCAAGAAGACCATAAAAAGAGTTCATTTGATGAAATATTCAAAATATTATGTGTAAGATCCCAATTCTCAGTGAAATTTGTATATGATTGGACCGATTGCAAATGTATTGATAAACTAGTTTTGTCTTCAAGGCTTTAGTATTGGGGAGACAAAAAGAACAAGTAATATACAAAGCCACTTAGGGGACAATTATTATATCTTATCTTTGAACCCAGTTCATCATGCCAGTGGTGGAAAAATTAGTGAAACTTAGTGAAACATATTCCAACACTATGCTGCTCTCTACTTTTCAGTTAAAAATTTAACTAAAAATATATAAAAACTATTTTAGGAGTTCTCGATAAAATTTAAACTCCATGCCCTCTAATTTAGGGAGTTGTAAATGTTATAACTCTTTTTTAATTGGTTCTCGATTAAAAAATAATTTCCATTAATTAAAGGTTTAAAATACTCATAAAATAAAGCAGCATTAAATTATAGGGAGCCATTAGGAGTCCTTTCTCTCTCCTCAAATTTAAGAGCTCTTAAAAGTTTCCCAATTTTAGGAGGTGGATAGAAAGCATGGTTGCAGTTGTATTTTTCCAATTCCTCTCTAAAATTTGTCTATGGAGGTGGGTTAGGGAGCCCATTGTGGATGCTCTTACAAGGGATAATTTATCCTCTCCCTTTGTTGGTATGTGAAAAGTGAGAATCGAATCGAAGTATTTGCTAGCTTGGGGGTTGTACTTGATTTCCTTCTGTTCTATGAACTAGTGAACCTATGTGACATTAATGTAGAACAAATGAAATGGTTGTTTTATATATTCTTTCTACATCTTTTTTGGGTCATTCATTAGGGAGGGGGGAGTATTATATTGAGTTTCCTTAAGATTGTCTCATGTGTGAATTGAACCTGGGTGGACTTGGGAAGGGGAGGTCGGCCCACTTTTACACTGTGGTGCCACCTCATGTGCTATTCTTTATACTTTTTTCGATCACTTAATATGTACTTATAATCTCCTTATTTTCAATTTAAAGAATAAATAAATAAATAAAAACACAAACTTTATGAACATGAAAATTTTAAGATGGAATCCATAAGAAATAAAAATTATGTGATTCCAAGTTAAAATCCGTTATATGTGCACTAATCTTTATTGAAATTTCTAAGATGCAGATTCCTTTACCTTAATGAATTATGCAAATCCATTTTGGTTACTTTGTATTAGAAATAGATCCATATATCCATATAATCAGGAGAGCACATGGCGACCTCATCTTCCAGCGAATGACTGTCATTACCTCCAATTTAAGGGCTCTATTGTAAATATCACGGCTTCTATCATGATGGCTTCCTGCAACATCAAATAAAGATATTTCGAAACGGAAAATCTTGAAAGTTCAATTTTCATGAAATATATTCAGTTATTACATGTGGTTTCAAACAAGAACTTTGAACTTCTGCGTTGTTTTAATTCACAGATAGAGTAGATGGGGAAGAGAATGAGTTTGTGTGTCATGTTGTTCTTCAAAAGATAAAAGCAATTAAAAGAGAAACAAACCATCTTAATAAATTTTAATAATGAAAACTCACCCAAAACTCAATCAGAGAAAATCAAAATAAAAACACAAACCGAAAATAATGCAAACCAGAGAATGTAGGTTCATCCAAGAGCAAAATGTAGGGCCTTGACATGGATATTGATGTGAAGACAACACTGGGTCTCTGCCCTCCTGATAATTTTGCAATAGGAGTAAGATGGTTGTGGCTAGGGAGTCCATATTTTCCGAGCTTTTAGCCGACAGCCTTTTTCTTGCTGAGTCCTTCTTGGTCTGGATGAAGACGAAGAACGCACTTCTTCCCCCCTTTCTACTTTTCCTCTCTCCTGCACTTTGGACATTTCGACAGGGGATAAGGGTTTCCAACTTTCCATTTGTTTTGGCAATGATCTTAATTTCACACATCTGAAGATACATACATCCCCTTCAATTTGGTTGCATCCCTCCATGGAGAAAACAAGCAAAATTTGGGCATTTCGAATTGCTCAAGCCAGAGAGGAAGAGGAACTTTGCACATTTAGATTCTTCATGTCTTAGAAGTCATGTCCAACCACAAAATCCAACAGCGTCTATTCAGTATGAGCCAGAGACACCATGAAGACTGCCAGCTCCACAACAATTCCAACATAGAACTTCCTCTGAAGGAACTGTGAAACAAAATCAGTGCTCACAGCAGCCACAAAGTTTGAAACCACTGTGAAGCTGGTCTACTGCAAAGAATATTTGATCTTAAAAAAACTGTGCACGTTAAACTTTTGTGTACTTTTGCAGTAAACTATGTTTTTAATTTCTAAACTCATATAACATTCAATTTGAATTAAGAAATCATCTTGTATAGGCATAACAAGTACTTGTTTTCTACATTAATAGATTGAACAGGAGGATGACATAATGCAAAGTCAAAAGCATCTTGCTGGTTAACCAGTGAGTATTGCCAAACAGTTGCTGCTCACGATCCAACGGCCTATGATGCAAAATGAATTCCAGGTACTTTCTGTATTGAAGGATCTTTGAGTTAAAGGTGATTGCCATCTAGGGGTGGGCATCGAGATTGGAAAATTGGAACATCAAGCCGCACTAGATGGAAAAAAACCTGAAAAAAACCGTGTTGACAAAAAAGTCAACAAACCGACACCGAATCGGATCGGATTGGTTCAAACCAATTTCAGTGTCGGTTTCATACCTTGCAAAACCGGATCAGACCGGACCAAACAGGCTGCATATTTTTTAAAAAAAAATTATTTAAGTCCAATGCTAAATTTCTAATCCCATAACTCATACTTCCCCAAGCCCAACTTCAAATCATCTTTCTTTTCTATATCCAATAATTTCTCTTTGCATGAAATTGGATTATTTACGAATTTGTAAGCCCAAAAAATAACAATTTTGTTGGAATTTGTTGAAAAAAATAAATTCTAGTCCAAAACTGGAAAAATGGAGAATTGCTCCGAAATCGGTTTAAACCAGACCGACTGGTTTTATAAATTTTTTTTCACCAAAATTAGACCGAACCACACTAGTTAAATAGTACCGGTTCCAATGTGAGGTAAAAATCAGACCGGACCGTACCCCAGACACACAAACATTACACTACCACAGTGTCATAAAGGTTCGAACCTGAAACCACTAGTCTGGAAGTCAAAATCATTTTCCACTAGACCCATTAGTAAAAAAACAAAAGTATTTTTAAAAAAAGTAAATTTAGGTTTTAGTAAAAAAAAAAAATTTCACTTTTGGAAAAAGCCAAAAAAATTTCAAAAAAGACAGAAAAACCTCTCAACTTTCAAATTAAAGACATGCAAATGTAAAGGATTCTTTAGGAAATCCAAAAATAAATAAGGGTAATTTTGTCCATTTTGGCTTCTTTTACAAAATTTCTCTTCTTTTTTTTTTCTTTTTTTTTTTTTTGCCAAGCAATATAAATATCTTTGCTATATGACGAAAGGCTCAATTACAATAGTCACAAAGGCAATCAATCACTTGAACCCATATTCAAACCCAAACAAGAACCCAATACAGGTTTCAATGGGGTACAAAAGATAATCACAGCTACGGTACACCCCATCAATGGGGTACAAAAAATAAGCACAAATACTCCCCCAATAATAACCCTAAGGAATCGAATCTATCAGCAAACCAATGTCACATGGCTTTACTCTAGCGACTTTTTCTCAAAAAATTGAAAAACGCCCCAAGACACAGCTTGAGTCACATCTCATTTAGCCGTTGCAACTACACCATCACAATTGGTTTTGTTTTTTGTTTTTTTTTTCAAACCATCACAAAATGCTGCCACATTATAACCATGGAATATTGTATCAAAATTCACTTTTTATTTTTATTTAATATCTAAAATCACAATTATGGAAAGGAAAACTTTTGGTGTTTATTTGGGTAAAATTGTTGTTTGGTTGAAAATTATAATTTTTTGCTTTTTTTTACCCTTATAATAGAACGGCAAAAAGTCATTTCTAGTCTTTGTAGTTTGCCGAGTTTTACCACTTGGGAACTTATAGTTTCAATTTTTGCAATTTTATCCTTATAGTTTTCAATTTTATCAATTTTATACTTGTAGTTTTCAAGTCAAAGCAATTCAAGGACGCATTTCAATTTCTATCATTATTCCTCTCAATTCTATTAAGTTATGATCATGTGTCACTCACATAGAGGGGTATTTTGGTCAACTCGAGCAGGACAAATTCCTCCAAATCTATGTCCTCCTTAAGGGCCAGACTTTGCCTCTCTCAAATTGAACATTTTCTCAAAATTTCCACCTAAAACACATTTTATAACCCAACCGGCAGCATGCACAATATAATCTCATACAATTTACACAAATGGCCTCCGACCTTCAAATTATTCTAGCAGAACTGCCCACAATGTTTTTAAAATAACTTAATGCATCAAACATGCATATAACAAATTCAAAATCTAGTTATGCACCCCTTCACTCACTTAGTCCACAGGACAAGCCTCAATTCAACCAAGTTTCGGGACCAACAACGAGGTCCGAACCAATCTCAATAAGACCACCTAAGTGGGGTCTAATCTGTGGCTGCACCTAGTAACTCAGGCTACGTACCCTACTAAGTCAAGCCACACGTAGCTCTTTCGTATCCATCCTGACTCCTAATATCAAATAAACCATTACTACCATACAATTTCATACATTCTAGGATTTATCCATCACAACACACCAAACACAATCACAATATCTCACCATAAGGGAACATCCAAAGTTACGTATGAGACCTATCCGCACGCCGGATAAACCCACGACACGTGAGAACTCATCAACATATCACATAATCCCTCACGAGGGACACATGAAGAAATTTGGACATTCTCCGGAATTCTGATAAAAATTGAAATTACAAAGATAAAATTAACAAAATCATAAAACTTTAGCCGCTAATCCAAAGACCAAAATAGTACAATCGACAAACTACAGGACCGAAAGTAAACTTTTGCCAAATCTAACAATCGCTACGTGCTCGTGGCCCTCTCACATTCTCATCGACCACGGGTTTAAAGGCCTCAACATGATCACAATATGATCAAAAGCAACGGTCACTCAGGACACATGTCTTGCAAGTTTGGTCCGGATCGCTCACGATCGGACGGTCACTAAAACCCTAACCCTAGGGTTGGCATTTCCAGAGTATCCGGGACTCCATTTTAAATCCTATACGATCCTAGTAGATCAACATATTATAACTTCAGGACCATCCAACAGTCCAAACCTAGCGAAAAAATATGCGATAGGCGATATCCGTTCGGGACGGTACCCAAAATGAGATCCGAGCACACCTACGTGCTCGTGACATCGAGAGAATCACAGTGGGACAAAATGCCTCTCTCAATACCATCGCGGAAAACTTCCTACCTAGGTAATACTCCTAATTTGGAGTCACTTTTGTTCTTGGGCAGGCATACCCCAAAAACTGAAGTGGCGGAATGGCGGATTCATCGGCTGAAATCCAATTCGAAGATCAGACATCCTACGCTCAAAATCGATGCAATCCTACAACCATCAGCTAGATCGTGAAAAATAGGTAGAAATCCATACCTTATACGTCCAATCAGCGATTTGAAAGTCCTTTTCTGCTTTCAAGCTTGGTGGGGTTGAAAGCGGAAGACCAGCCGGTCATTTGAGACCAACACCACCTCGAATGGTGGCGGAGGAAGCGGTGGAGGCGAAAACACGCTGCTGTTTAGAGATGAGGGCTTTTTGTCTTCCAAAACCCATTTCAAAATATTTACGATTTTGCCACTGGTGATATTTTGCCCGTAACTTCTTCGTTACAGCTCCAATTTAAGCCCACTACGTCTCTACGGACTCATCTCGCCGTTCTCTACGCAACAGTATAACCGGAATTCTCAAACTCCTTTCGGATAAGGAAATGACTAAAATACCCCTATTCCATAGGTAAATTCTTAATTTCACTCAAATTAATTAAACATGGGATAAATTTGGGGTCGGGGTGTTACATCGAGCCAAATTCCTCCAAAACTCCTTCCAATTTGCCCAAATTTCAACCTAGATAAGTAAATTTGTTAAGACACACTGAGGCCCAGAATTGCACTAAAGTGAATGGGAAGAGCTCTAGGTTGTGTTTTATTGTTAGATGGCTCGAGTGAACCTCAATGTGGGGGGCACATAGAGAAATTTGGAGGAATTTGATAAAAATTGAAATTATAAGGATAAAATTAACAAAATTAAAACTTTAGAGACCAAAATAGTACAATCGACAAACTACAGGACCGAAAGTAAACTTTTGCCAAATCTAACAACGCTATGCTCGTTTGAAATCTCGGCCGATCAAAAGCAACGACTTCTTCCATGAAAAAGTGACAGTCGAGAAATTTTTATTGACGGCGTCGCCACCCCACCTTCGCCCCTCAACCACCGCCAACCACAACCCACACATACTCTCTCTCTCTCTCTCTCTCTCTCTCTCTCTCTCTCTCTCTCTCTCTCTCCAGGTGAGCTCTTACATCTTCCTCCTCACCTTTCTCTTTTCGATAGAATTTTCTGTTTACAGGCTGTGCTTTTGATTTGGGGGTCTTTCGAGGTTGGTTTTTGGATTTTTTTTCGGTTACTAATTAGATAGGATTGTGCTAAATTGAACCTGAAGCCCATGTTTGGTTAGAAAGGAGACTAATTTAAATGGGATTGTAGAATCCAATACCCCTCACTCGTTCTCCTTATACAGAGAAATAAGCGCTTCGCTATACTGAACACGCGACTCCGCCTCTCTCTCTGGTTCGCGACTTCGCCCTCTCTCTCGTTCGCGACTCCACCTCTTCTTCGTTCAACATCGACTCCTCTTCTTCGAATCTTGACCCAGGCAAGTTTTTCTGGTCTTTCCCTTTGGATACCTCTCTTTTCCTTCTTCCACCTCTTTGATTTTTGCAATTGTCCTCAACAATTTTGACTGTGTGCTCTGAATCTCTCCTTCCTTATCTCTGTTTTTTGCTTCCTCTCTTCTCTAATTTTTGTAGAATCCATATCTACTGTAGCGACATATATATGGGTACTGGCTTATTGTTGGATGTGTGTTTGTATCCATCTTCTAATAATGAACTCTGTTTCGACTTCTACTTCAGTTCTTCTCCTTTTTTTGTTTTTGGTTTTTTTGGAATGGGAGGATGCTGAGGGAAGCAGAGCTTTTCAGTTATGGCTACTACTTCCGTGGGTATTTGCTGCTGGGTTTTGTAGTTTGATTTCGGCTGCTGCTTCTTTTTGTTTGTGTGCCGTGCATTTCGATACTAGTCCCACCACGCATTTGCATTCTATTATTCCACATTTTAAATTTTTTGTATGTTTCTTGTTCTGTTTGGCTTTAATGTTTTTGGTGCTTGCTTCCATAATTTATAAGATGGTATAATTCTGCATAAGAGAATCCTTAGTTACAGGGCATGGCATAATATTAATAGGTTGAACGTGTAGTGTTTTGAAAATTTTCCTAAATCTACAATGATCGTACCAATGAACACATTCCTTTTCCTATATTTCTATACTTTTTTTTAACACATTCCTTTCTTTCTTTTTTTGTACTTTTTTGTTTTGGCTAAAATTTGTTTCTAGAACACCTGAATATTCTTCAGCATTTGCCCCAGTTGTAATTATGGTTTTGGTTGTTTCCTTTATAAACACACAGATGGAGGGCCGTTTTGCTGATGAGCTCTACTCAGAAAGTTTACAGCTATCAAAACTACAATTGGATCCTACATCCAATGCGAACAGTGAACAAAGTAATTTGCATGGTATTTAAATGGTTAAAAGCACTTTGTTTTTCCGTATAACAGTGATCAATAGATTATATTTGGTTTGCCTCGTTTTTTTCTTCTTGTTATTGCCAGCCTTAGGTAGGTAAATGCATAGTGTTAACTGGTGAACCCACTTAGTTTTTTTTTTAAATTTAAAAAAAAACCCACATTGTTTATTAGAGCCTAAACAACATTGTGTAATTTGAGCCTCTGCTATAGATTCCTTCATTCTTTGCTACAATAAGGATACTTGGTGAGCTACATAAATCTTTGTTTTCCTTAAAGCTTATCACTTCAAGACACTCTGGATAAGAGAGTATTCTTATATTTGCATCTATTACATTTACCCTGTAACACTGTAGTAAATGTACATCAAAGAACTCCTTTTAATCAAAACACATCTGTGCTCTGTGAAGTGGACACACTGTAGTAAATTTACATGCATATGCGCTCTGTGAAGTGGGTATTCTGTCTGATACTAGTTGACTGAGGAAGTTAATACTCACAACAAAGTTAACTGCTGTAGTCTTGCTGTTTTCTGTACTAAGAAATCTGTTGTTTAATGTTTTGCAGACCTTGATAGGGTTGAGTTGTGTCATGGAGATGGTTCTTGTGATGGTTTTTCTGATGAATTAGATGATACATCTGAGGTGACAGGGGAATGGATGAAGATAGAGGAGAAAACAAGATATAACCAACACCATACGGTTGTTTGACAGTTTGGATTTAATTTCATTATTACTTGTGTTTAGTTGTTTTACCTGCATAATTCAAGTGGTTCTCTTAAATATATTCTAACTACTTATAAATATGTAGGTGGGTTACCGTGAGGGTGTTATAGCAGGAAAAGAAGCTTCTTCGCAAGAGGGATTCAATATCGGCTTTAAGCAATCGGTCCTTGTTGGGTACAACTGGGGTCTTGTCAGAGGTGTTACAAGGTAGAAAAATAATGTAAAGAAAAGAATTTTGTTACAGTAATTTCTCTCTTGCAGAAGTATTATTTGGAATTTATGTATATCTTATTTAACTATGTTTTCATTACCCATGCTGGTGTATCTTCAACCTACATGAAGTGCTTTGGCTAACCTTCCAGATGGTTTAAGGGAGAAGTTGATTGGAACAGAAGACCAAATAACTGGATTGCAGGGATTGTGTGAATCTGTGCATTCTCTTTCAACAACAGACGCCCTTAGATTATTTAATGATGAAATCATGGACAAAAAAGCTAGAGAACAGAGTGAGAATGCTGACACCAGTTCCCTTGAAGCTGGTTTGCCAGAGCAAATACCAGACCGTAGTGGTCTAAGAAATCACTTTGCAGAACTACGTTCACTTCTACTTGAATCTCCTGCAATTAAAGTACATCTAGATAGGTAGGAAATTAGTGTTCTAATATTTATTTGATATTTGTAATTAAAAGTCTGAAAATTTTTGCTCCACCACAAGCTGCCGGTCGTATTCTGTCATAGGAATTATACATTTGAGAAACATTGTCAATTTCTTGACCAAGAAAAGAAAAAAAGAAACGTTGTCAATTTGGTCTGTAATGTTATGTATGATCTTGTTGTGAATCTTATTATGAGGGACGATGATGTGAGGAATCCCATCATCATTTTTGCCCTATTTTTCTTGTTACAATGTGATAGTAAAACAGGCCATTTCGGTATAGAAGCAATGTACAATCTACTTTACAATAGTTGTAGCATGCATGAGCTGCTTTAAATATGTTTTCTCCGTCATTTTTGCTAACATGGGCATTGGAGATGAACATAGGAATCAGTTGACACTTCACATCAATACTAAACGACCATAGTAAATGTCCTTGGAGGTAAGTGCCCCCGCAGTGGCGGGCAAGGTATAGATCAAATAACATCTGATTGTAGCAACTCAACACGATACGTATTAAAACTGTCATTACAAATATTGCTAACGAAGGTACATTAGTAGTACATCCACTGAGCTTAGGAGAAACAGCATGACTGGTCCACAGTTTAACCCCCATTCGAATCATCACTGCATGAAGCTGCTTCCTTTCTCTCCAGAAAACCAGACTGGAGCCGAGAAAAGGTCAGTTGTTCTGCTGGTCCCGTAGTTTCTCTTGTCCGGCTGGCTGTATCAATACCTCCTAATTCAGTGACTTATTATGCATATATTGCAGTCTTTTCACCTGCATAACAATATGATAATTAATTCCCTTTCTTATTAGAAACCAACAATATGAAGTCATGAATAGCTATAAGAATCAAATATCAGAAGGTATTGGAGTTTGTGATTATATATTAACCTCAGTAACTGCCATCAGCTACAAGCTTGCATAGGCCTTGCCTGACTGAAGGCTGCTGAAGTATGCCTGCGACTTGTTTCACATTTGGGCACTGGCATGACTGCTTCGAAAGCTTCAACAAGCAATGCCACTTTCTTCTTCCTCGCTGGAGCAAGTTTTGTTACGGCCTGTTGGAGTGCAAAGTCAAGCATCCATTCCTCTGCATTTTTCTTTTCGTCCATCATCTGATGCCTGAGGTCAACCTTTTCTGCTTCAGGATCAGGAACCACAGGCAGATAATTTGGTTCTCTTGGATTGTACTTCCTTTGTTCCTCCTCATCCACGCTAAGTCTCTTGAATTTGCTTCCTCTTCTGTAGTTGCAGGTGTCGGGAAGTTCTTGCTTGGCATTGCTTTCTCCACGGGAAAATTTTCTCTTCAGCCCAGGGCTAATGCTATTATTGGCCATGAAAGTTTCTGTTGCATCTGGCTCTGAATTGTTTTCCACTTCCATATTATGAGATTCTCCTGTGCTGTGTTCTGAGAGACCTGACCTGTTGTTCAGCCTTAAATCACCCTGATCCTCAGATTCGATGGAAGTTGAAATTTTTGGCTTCTTGTACTTCCTGCCAGACAGGTTGCCAACTTCAGCACTATCATTAAGCTTGAAGGGTTCAGTCTTCTTGCAGTTTTCATGATCTTCAATCTTGAAAACATCTTCATCAGAAAGCTGGATTTGTTCTGATGATTTGGAGTCATCAGCTTGCTCTGTCTCTTCCATTTGATTCCCAGCGACCATTGCAGTGAGTTCCTGTGACAAGACAGCGTTACTGGTTGCAACATTTTGATCTGTTTCCGTGTTCTCTTTATCCAGGCTCCCGGTGCATCCTTCAATTGTTTCAGCCTTATCTGTTTCCCTCATATCCCTAGAGGCATTAGAAACTTGGTCTCCTGTCAATGTACTTGTTTCATCATCTTGAAATGTATTTTTGGGTTGGTTACCTGAACTTTCATCAGTCTCCACACTGGTGCAGTTGCTTTCAACATCTCCAAGGCAAGAATTGATGTCATGATCCTCTGCTTTAACTCCACTCTGCTCTTGAATTTCCACACCAGTTTTTGTTAGCTCCTCAATCGACTCCTCTGCTGAAGATGAAGATAACTCTATGCAGTCTGTCTCTGATAGGTCACTGTCTTCTTCGAATGCATCATCGCCGTAAGAAAGTCGGTCATAACTCAATCTGTCATACCCTTGTTCAGATTCTTGAATCTCAAAATTCTGTTTAGTGTCATCCCGTTCACTGCCGCCACCATCATTGAGTTGTCCCTCAAAAGACTGGTTTTTCTCTTCCAAAAGTCCTTGCAGTACTTCATGATAATCCTCTATCATATCGTTGCAGTTACCAGAAATTGCATCAGACTTGATCAGAGGTTCTTCATGCATATCAGCATCTCCAATTATTGATGAAAACCCAGCATTTGGACCAGACTCATTATTATCAAGCACTCCAGTGGACAATCGCCCTTCCTCCCACTCCATGTCAGTAGTTTCAGAACTGGCATAATGCACTTCGATGCTTGAAAGTTCTTCAAAGTCGCTCTCATTCGAACTACTTCCCATGGCAGTTTCTTCTTGATCCAACAAAGCTTTGTAGTATTCATCTATATCTTCTTTTTGGTCTTCTTCAGCAAAGCCTTCAAAGCTTTCTGCCTCAGAGTCACTCTCAGACTGCGGTGATCTATCCGACAGATTCTCCTCAACTAGGGTGTTCGCATTATTTTCTTCTGCTGCTTCACCACGTGCATCATTTGGTTCACCATTGGAATCATCTTGTTCTCCTACAAGATCAGCTCCAGCTTCCCTTCCAATTTCCTCAGTATCATCTTCCTTGCATGTAGCATAGATTTCAACAAAGAAATCCAACCCCACTTCATGTTTCATAGGATCAGCATTTTTGTCATTGTCATCAAACAACATCCTCTGCAAATCAATTTCTTTTACTCCATCATTAGATTGCTTCGTTCCACGTGGACTTAGAGCTAGCCACTTCATCATCTTCTGGGTCTTCAACGAACGTCTTTTTGCAGACAAGAAACACTTCAATGGAGGCACAGGTGAATGATGATGGCCATTGAGAGAACAGTAAGTATATGGGCAAACCTTCATGACTGAAGTCCCCTCAGCTTCAGTTCCCCCAGGATTAATCACCAGATAATCAGGAAACTTTGTATCCTTCAGTGTTGAAGAACAAGTTGCTCTCTGAACATTCATATCTGCACAAAGAGCAACCCTGGAAGATTTTTTGGCCGAACCTCTTGCTGGCTTAAAACTGGGTGACTTTATTAAAGTTCTCACCAGCTTCAAACTAGACGTCCTTGTTGAAGTTCTTTCTGGTTTATGATTAGAAGCAGAGCTAAGCTTTGAACTGCTCGAATTTCTTCGGTGCTCGTTCTTTCTATCCGAATATATAGTCGGAGAATTTCGAACACTAACCTGGGATTGCTCCTTCCTTGCATCAGAACAGCTGGTGGGCTTCATATAGTTTGGTGAGCCATAAGTTGTTTTGTTCATGGGCTGCTTCTGAGGAAAAGCTGCAGTGTTTGGAACATTGAGAGATGGTGGTGGTGGCTTTCCTGGCAGGGATATGTTCTTTCTCAAAGGTGATGATCTCAAGCTCTCAATATCTGAAAGCTTGATTGATCTAGATTTCTTCATTTTTTTCTTCAAATCAGCTCCCCTGTGTTTGCCATCCTGGAACTGAGAAGATGTTTTCAGGTTCGCCAACCGCTTCTCGAATTTAACATGATCAGCTTGGATTCCAAGCTTGCTTGGTACCTTTCTTTGGACCATATTCAATGGAAAACCACAAGCAAAGACAATAGGGAGGTGACAATCCAAGTTTGAGAATTCAAAGCTCACAAAGATAAGCAATTCCCTCTTTGTCCCATGTCTTGTTTTTGATGGAAAATTTCATTGGGAAGGAAAGGAAAGGAATTCTTGGAACCCAAAGAACCAGAGATTCCTTGGTGGTTCCTAGCTTTGGTTTTCTTTGGTCTCAAGTGGGTGACCTTTTTCTTGTTTATTTTTCAGCTTAGCAGATGACGAAATTTGAATAAGGCTGAGAGACAAGAGTCTGATGCGGACATGCACTAACAGGTGAGTTTTGGGCCCTATTATTCAGGCTTTATTTATTTTTCTTCATATTTTTTGAGCTCTTTTTTGAATTGAATTATGAAGCTTGTGACATGAGAAGTCTACATATGGCACTGGCTGATTCATTATTTCCTGATGGGTTTGTATTATTAGTAGTTGTGGTCTTATATGACGAAAATACCCTCCATTATTTTAATTTCTTTAGATGATAAGCAGCAACAACTTCATTGCATACTAGACATGCCCATTGTGTATGTTCAATCAAATTTTGCATAGGACTGGTACGTTGAATGATCAAACGAAGGAGGATTTGGTTGAGTTCATTGGTTGGTTCCAATACTTATGGTCTCCGCCCTTAATAATTTTTTTATTTTTTTTTATTTTTTATTAGATAGGGAGGGTATCCTCATAGTAATTCATACCAGTGAACAAAATCCAATCCAAATTGATTAAACTGACTTAACCATTTCAACTTTAGGTGAATTTTGGATTGGATTGGATTGGATGCGACTTTCAGAAATCAACTAAGTTAGATTTGATTAGTTTTATGGTGTTGAAAAAAGAAAAACCGAACCAATCTATGTACATTTTATTTCATAGATGCTTTCTGTTGGATCCAATCAATCCAATTCCATTATATACTGGATTGGATTCGCATACTTAATCGGATCCCAATTGGATTTGAATATGGCAAATTCAATTGCAGTTAATGGGGTTTATAGCAATGTGGTAGAATTGCCACCTAACAAATTAACAATCTAACAGAAGGAATGGCAATTGCCACCTAATATTATTAATTGATTTAAATTATAATACGCGATGCGATAAGTTAGCATTATGTTGGAGTCCTTTTGAGCACATGTAGATGTGAAAAAGAAAAATGGTATGTTCCTTTTTCAGATGCATTGGAGATTCCCTAAAGATTGTCATATTTATCACTAAAATTTTGGGGAAGTTTTTCTTCTGTTTTGTGACACGAGAAACATGTTTGTAGCCATTGATGCTTTTAACAAAGACAAGCCATTTAAAAAAGGAGTGAGAAATGAGGATGGAAAAAAGGATAGCATCGTAATTTCACATGGAGGACATTTTTTCCTGGGTTATACATATAGCATACACTATTGACCGGAAACGCCGAAAAAGTGGTTGGGCGGTCACTTTGCTAAAAAGATAGGGCAGTAGTCGGCGTGAATGGGCTGCTTGTGGGGCCTACTAGGAGCCTAATGCCCATTTACACAGACACAGAAGCAGACGCTCCTCTGTCTGAATTCCCAGTGAGAAAAGCGTTGTCACATAAAGGGATGGGTCCTCACTAATTGGGCACTTAACTAATAATTTTTGTTCATGTTTTCTGAGGGCCAATGAATGTGTCTCCTTTTTAAAAGGTCACTAATGAACAAGGCGATTTTACCATTTTACCATTTTACCATTTTATTTTTCATTTCTTTGAATGGCAATTCCGATATGTTATTGGTAAAACAAATATGGTTGATGATTCTTCGGCTGTGATTGAACACAAGAAGGATAATTCGTGTATTTGGTGTTGTAATTTCCTACAATAGTTGCTTTTATAATTTCATATGATGCTAAGAATATAGCAATCTTATCTCTTTGTAAGTTTTTTGTTGGGCAATCCTAACTTAACACGAGTAAACGCAAAACCCCAATGGACTTAAATCCAAATGACCTCGAACTTGAATTCCAATCAAAGAGCAAAATTATTATTTGCTTCTTTATCAAGGGGAAGGCTAAGCTATCTTCTCTATGAAGGAAGTTGAGATTTTACCTCAAAACCAATTGGCAATGGGAGCAGTAGTCCAACTCTTTATAAGCTCATGCTCGGTCCCTTAACTTTTCAATGTGGGACATTTTCACCTTCACATTCTCACAATCTTTCCTATCGTGCATTTTGTGGGAGCAAATAAATCGACGTCCAATCAGGAGGTGCCACATGGAAAAAAAGCAAACCCTAATAATATATTATTTAAAAGGTTTTTTAGGTTTTAGACATAAAAAAAATTTCACTTTTGGAAAAAACCAAAGCTTTTTCAAAAAAGACAAAAAAACCACTCAACTTTCAAATCAAAGACATGCAAATGTATTGGATTCCTTAGGAAATCTAAAAATAAATAAGGGTATTTTTGTCCATTTTTGCTTCTTTTAAAATTTTTCTCTCTCCTTTTGCTTTTTCCAAAATGTCCCTTATTTAAATCAATATTCTGATTTAATAAATATTCAATATGAGGGTTACCTATTTAGGTTGAGGGAATAAATTCCCTCAATCTATTTATTTCCTTCCATAACTTCTCTCAACTCAATTAATCAGGATGAATAATTCTCAATTACTCCTCCCTCAATTGGAAAAGGAATATTACAAGAAAGGAAAATCTATTTAAGCTAATGGAGAACAAAAATAAGGTAACTATGAAATTCCCTAAAATTACTCTCTCTCTCTCTCTCTCTCTCTCTCTCTCTCTCTCTAGCACTCTTATTTGCTGGCCAACCAGCCCTAGCTGCCACCACCTCTCTTACCTACTCGGCTTCCAAGCCACCTATCTCTCCCATAGAGAAACATCTCTGCACTTTTCAGAAATACCCTGTGTTATTACTAACTTAGGCACTAGAGGGACATTTGCCACCACCACACCAATGGTTTTCCGATGATTTGTTTTATCATGCTGGGAGTCTAGAAGGAGGGACGAATGAGAGAGAAGAATCATCCCGGAATATTCAAATTTGCACAAACACATTTCCCTCCAATTAGTTGACATATTATGGAATCCATTTATACTTCTTTTTCTTTTTCTTTTTTATCAAAGAGAAACTTCATTAGATAAACTTCAACGGTACAATCAAAGACATCAACAAGACATCTAAAGAACTAATCCCAAAAGGGAAACAAACTAACATGCTAAAAGCAAAACTAACCCGGACAAAAGCCGCACTAAAACTACTAACCCACATCACCACAATTAACCATAAGTCCAAACAAAGCTCACAAACCCAACATAACCAAACCGTAAAACAACCCATGAGCCTAAACGAACCCTACCACCGCTACTTGAAGAAGCGCCAGCCACACCCACCACCGCATCTATAACAGATATGGAGAAAATATAATTTCCAATGATCTACCTGCACATAAGAGTTAACAAATAAATGAAAACAACAACCTTGCCAAAGAACAATTTGATGATTTGTAGCAACCTTGGTCAAAGACGATGTAGAATCAAATTTAGAGAACATGAGCAACATCAGGGAGCGGGTTTGGGGAGAATAATTTGATTGAGAACGTAGACTAAAAGGGATGATGGGGAACATCAATCTAAGAATGGCTTAGAATAAATCACCACAAGGGGCTTTTTATTCGAAACGCTCTAGTGAACTTATCCACTAACCTAAAAGGAAAAGACGATAAGAGATGAGGGGGAGGGGGGGACAATGATGCTTCTTCCTCCTCCCCCCTCTATGGAGTTTTCCTTTAGGACTCACAGAGGGAGAGAGCAGCTAGAGTTTCTGGAGTCACAAAATCCATTTACACTTGAATTTAGGAATTTAAATTTTTAATGTTTTAAAAGCGCAAAAGAAAAATGTAGTTATCCTTAAATTCAAGGTCATGTGTTTGAATCCTGCATTGTCGCTTATATCATGTTAATCCCATGCATGAAAATTGCAGCCTAGCTAATATTGGCACAATGGGAAAAATATAAAAATCAAACTTTTAAGTTCCTATTAACCACCCAAAAAAAAAAATTAAGTTTGTGTCAGACAAAAAAAAACACACACACACACATAAAAAATTGATCCTTTGTGGGAAAGTCGTCACAAAAAGGTACGAACTCAATATAACATGTACTTTCATTCTCTGCCCTAAAATTTACAACTTGACATCAAGAAAAGTTTAAAATCTACTGGGTCGTTTGTTACACAGGACTATCTTGGCATGAACTATGCTTAGGGTTTGTCTTGACTTGGCTTGGCTTGTTCTAAATTGGATAATACTTATCCTGTGTTTGGTGTATGCTTGGACTAGGACTAGGACTACATTTTTTTTATTTTTCAATATATATATATATATATATGTGTGTGTGTGTGTGTGTATATTACATATATTATATATTATATAATATATATCTGTGTATATACGTGGATATATGTATATTATAATATATAGTATATACATATATATATATGTATACATATATTATACATATATTACATATATGTGTATATACGCATATATATATATATGGATATTATAATATATAATATATATTGGTATATTATAATAATAATATACGTGTATATAAATATGTATATTATAATATATAATATATATATGGGTATACTATAATAATAATAATAATAATAATAATATGTGTATATACATATGTATATTATATATATATTATATAGAATAATGCTACTTTTACCACATTTGTATACCACATTCTCATACCACCTTATGTGGCAGATGAGGTGGACAACACATCAATTAAAATTAATTTAAAGTTTTCTTAACTTTTATGATTTATTGACACTTTTTAATTGATGTGATTGTCCACTTCATCTGCCACATAAGGTGGTATGAAAATGTGGGATATAATTGTGGTAAGTGTATGTGCAGTGGCGGACCCATATAGGCGCAAGGAGGTGCGGTTGCACCTCCTCGCCGAAAGCACTGTGGTGGTGGTGCACTCTGCCCCTCTGGTTTGGGCACCAACTGTTTGTGTTTTTGCCTGAGAGAAACTCCTTTCTATTTGATGAGCTGCTGTGTGTTTGTTTTTGTTGCGCTTTGTGTTGAGCGCACAGGCGTGCTTTTTTTTTTAAAGTCCCGGCCCAAACGACGTCGTTTTGGACTAGGCAAAAAAAAAAAAAAAAAACGTGCACAAGGCCTTAGCCAATACGGAATCAGTATAGCATATTATATATATAAACCATATTAATAAAGAGCGGAGAGGAGCAATTCAATTCAATTCAAAACTATAAGCTCTGTTTGTTGAAGTCTCTCTTGCGGCAATCAGATTCAGACCCAATCCTTTTGCAAGGTTTGGGATTTTTTTTTTGCTTATGTTGTTGTTCTCTTCTATTTTTTCTTTCTTATGTTTTTTTTTTCTCTCTTTTTCTTTTTTATAATATGTTTTTTTCATATATATATATATATATATATATATTTCTGATTTGGCTTTCTCTGTATTTGTATAATCATTAGCAAACTCGAGAGAGAAGAAGAGGTTGTATAGTGCACAGCTCGAGGTATGATCAATTACAATTTGATTATTTATTTAATAAAGTAATATGCATTTTGTAATGTTAATTTTTTTTTCCATGAATTATTAAAGACGTTAGTACTTTTTAAATTTGAAGGATATTTGATTCTCTAAATTTTGTTGTTGTTGAACTTTTAACCTTTTAAAATTGCCCCTTCTCTGAAAAATTCATGGATCTGCCACTGTGTATGTGTGTATATACATGCATATACATATATAATAATAAAAATATAGGGAGTTTCACTAAAACACTCAAAATGGGGGCTGAAATTATAAAAAAACCCAACATCCAAAACACTTTATAAACACACCCAAAACCCATCATTACACACACTCAAAACTCATTTATAAACACACCCAAAAAATATACAATTGTTGATTTTGAGGTTAATTTTGGGTGTGTTTCTATGTTTCAATAGTGTTTGGGTTTTTTTTATAAATACATATTTAGGATTGGGTTTATTTATAAATTTGTAAAAAATATGTGTACATACATATGTATATTGTATGTGATAAAATATATAATATATGTAATATGTATAATATGAGTATATATGTGTATATATATGTATATTACAGTATATGTGTATATATATAATATAATAATAATAATAATATACTTGTATATGCATATGTATATTATATATATTATATAAAATATATGTCATAGATGTGTGTGTGTATATATATATATATTATAATATAAAATATATGGGTATATTATAATAATATATATGTTATTATTATTACAATATAATATATAGATGTTATACATTGGTGAGCATATGACTAGTTAATCCTTTCCTTCCATATGGGTTTATTAGTCCCCTCCTAATAAGGTGTTTTTAGTGGGCCCAGTATTAGCAATCCCATTTAAGAGTAGGATTAGATGAAACAAACATGAGACTAAATTTAGTCCAAGCCAGTCCATGTCAATCCTGTGTAACAAACGACCCCTACATGTTGAAATTTCAAGTTCTCTCTATTGTCTAAATTTTAGGTTTTAAACTTCAGATTTAGAATCTAATTTTTGAACACGAAAAAGCGAATTTACACCATAAATAATCCATTATAGACATGATTGAGAAAAAAAGTAGATATTAAATGTTATTCAAACAGTGTGGTATCTTGTGGAGTGGTTCAACTTACACAAAGTGGTATTAAATGTGGTATGCCTTGCATTGCTCATATGTATATTTAGTGAGATTCTATCTACATGACATCCATACGAATTAGACACGTTGATTGACAATTAAACTATCTTAACTTTTTCTCTCAATCATGTCTATAATGGATATATACTCACTATTGATGCTCATAACCTCACATTTATTTATTATTTGTTTTGCAAATGAGCTATTAGATTTCTAAAGGGTTGAACAAGCGATGGGTGAGCTAATGTTTAACAAATTTTTTTTTTAATACAAGCCATCATTTTTAGAAAAAAAAAAAAAAAAGCATGATAGGAACCCCTTTATTAAAGATAGAAGTAAAAACAGTCTCTATAAAATGCTATTGCGGCACGGATAACTTAAAACCATGCGTAAAATCCCTCCACCATTTTCACTAAAGGCATGAATAACTTAGGGCCGGTTTGGGATTGCTATCACTTTTTAAAAAGGCTGCTTCTACTGTGCTTTGAAAATAATGAACTGTAAAGTAAAGCAGTTCCATGTTTGGTAAACAATTTTTTTAAAGTGCTGTTAGTATAAAAAACAGTGTCAAAATCGTTTGGTAAACTTTAATATAAAAATGTTGTAACTATGGATAATGACTAAAAGGGACATGATGTTGTTGATAAATTTTAATATAAAACTATTATAACTGTTGATAATGACTAAAACAGACATGAAAGTGTTATGTACTAACTATGTGGTGGTGGTGGCAGTGATGGTAATGGAAGTGGTGGGCGTGGTATAGGTGGAGGTGGAGTTGGTGGTTGTGGTGGGTGGTGGAGGAGTTGGTGGTTGTGGCAATGGAGGTAGAGGTGGTGGGTGGTTGTGGTGGTGGAAGTGGTAGAGGTGGAGGTGAAGGTGGTGGTGGTGGTGGTGGAGGTGGCGACGGTAGTGGTGGTGGTGATGGAGGAGGAGGTGGGATTGGTAGTGATGGAGGTGGTGGTCGATGATGTGATTTATAAAAATTAATGATGGTATTATGGGAATTGGAAAAATTCATTAAAGGCTATTATGTGCTTCTTGTGAAAGCAGCTTTCAAAAGCAACCTCTAAGTGAAATGAAGTTGTTCATACCGTAAACGGAGTGGTTGGAACATTGGAAAAAACAGCTTCTTGTGAAATAATTCTAAAGTTATTTATTATCTATTTAACATGTGAAATGAAGTTACTGAAAAAGACAACAATGTACAATGTATACATATTTTATGTGGAACTAGCCTCTGAACACCAAAAATAAAACTCAAAGTTATATACAACAAACCCCAACTCATAGGGAAGAAAATAGATTTATGGATGGAATCAAATATGCAGTATTTATAGACAAAAGTATTCGGTTATTGCGGAAAAATCAATATACTTCTAATGTCTTATCTATTATTATTTACAAATTACAAAACAATTAGACCATATGAATTGAGGTTGCTAATTGGGGTTACTTCATGTGCAATGTTGTCCTATATCCAAAAATACATGCAGGTAGTGCTGGCTCTATCCGTTTCCTAGTCAGCTACGATAACAGTTTCATGGGCCCCCTGTGGCCAATCACTGTGCCTGAGATATGTGGAGTGACACAATCAGAGCCTGCCAAGTGTAATACATTTGTTGGCATATTTTAGGTGACTAATTTGTCTGCCCTACCTACCCACCACGCACGCAGCCACTATATATTTCTTATGATGTACAGGGGGCCGTCAAGCAGTAGTAGCTCGTAGTTAGGGTTTTCTTTTGTTTTGCTTTGTTCTTGAGAGAAAATGGTGGAGAACCAAGCCACCCTTCACTTAATAAATCAGAAGAAGAGAGTCAAATATAAACACCACTTTTCCGTTCAGGTCATGAGTCATGCAAATTTACATCGGATCGGTGATTTACCAGAAAATGTAGGTCTCTATCTCTGTCTCACAATCTCGAAACTCCACTCTCCTTCTCTCTCTCGCTCTACCTCTCTTGATACTAACAACTTGATTGTGTGGATTCTTTTTTGTGCAGAAGGAGAGGCAGTTTGCAACAGACCGATGAGTTGAGTGCTACTCTAGCTAGAAGCCTCAAAATTAATGGTATTCCTGAGCTTAATTATTTGCTTAATTTATTCAGAATTATAAGAATATGTTCTATCAGTTTATTTTACTGATCTCTGCACATCTATAATCAAATTGAGATGCCGTTTTTGTATTTAATTTGAGGAGACTATTATGTTAATATGATGACTAAAAATTGTGGGTCTTATAATCTAAATTGAATTGTGTGTATTTTAGGACCTCCAAGCAAACTTTGTGTGGAGCTCTGGCATCCAGCATTTGGCATCCAGCTTAACCTGTTGTGTTTCCACATAGGCAGCGATAGGTAGGACTTGGCTTTGCGATGGTCGGTTCATTTCCCTTCCCAGTACATAATTGGCAACCTTGGAAGGTGGCATCAGAGGCCAAATGCTTAATGTGGCATCAGATCGTCAAATGCTTAATATGGCATAGACTGGATGATGTTGTTTATGGGATTACGCGCCTGTCAAACTGCTCTTCGATCTGCGATCTGTTGTTATACATCATATGGTGTAATTTTTCTCACCTAGCTACCCCGTGTAAATTAGCTGGTACAGAATTATGGACGTAATTGGCCTGACCCATACCCCCAGTTCAAGGAGGCCTGGGGTGTCGAATTAATGCAGGCTCTACTCTCCTCGTAGAGAAGTATGGACGTTCTTCAAAGCTAGTTGGGGCTTCTTTGTTTGATCTTGTTCTTGAGAATAAAATGGAGAAAATTCAAGTGTACTTTTCCTAAATGAAAAGATAGTCAAATACAAAGACCAGTATTCTTTCTTTCAGATCATGAATCATACTAATTTAATTACATCAAATTGGTGATTTAACACAAAACTGTAAAACTCTTTCAGTGTCGTGGACAAATGAAGACCCTTGGATGGATTGTGTATACAAGATTTCTTCAAATGCACCTGCAGCACTGCATAGGTTCACAATCCATCGTTATAACATCTTTGCATAATAAAATGTACTGATATATAGGCATCATATGTATATTATATATATAGGGTTTAGGGTTTACATATGTTCTTTGTATACAGAATCAAACTTCTACATATAACGGAATGGAGCTATTAATACTTGTTCAAAAAATCGTTAGATTGTTAGTTGACCGTTGTGTATCAACGAATAGAGCACTACTACATGAGAAATTATAGAATATTATGGTATAGTATGGTCATGTGGTATATCTTGTATACGCGTTATAATATGGGTGGACGATAAGGTTTATTTTCCCTCTTTTAGGGAATAGTATCAATAAATATCCACTTATATTATAACACTTGTACAACATGTACCACGTGACTATACTAGGGGTGGGCATGGTACGGTATGCGGTACGGTATTGAGCCCGTACCGCTACCGATACCGGAAATTTGAATCGGTATGGTACGGTACGGTATTATAGTTTGCCAAAATTGGTACCGTACCGTACCGTGCCAAATCGGTATCGGTACGGTATCGGTACCATTTCGGTACCAAAATGATACAACTAAAAAATGAACTAATTCAATATTCAACACCAAAATAAGTGATGCCTAAGTTACAAATTCAAAGATTCAACATATTCAATATCCATCAACATTTTCAATATTCAATATCTATTAACATATTCAATATCCAAATCCTAATCAACATATTCAATATCCAAATCAACCAAATCAATATTTATCCATCAACATATTCATCAAATCCAAATGGTTAAAACTCATGCATTATGGCTTACAATCAAAAAGAGTTAAACTTATGCCTTATGGCTTACAAAAATACAAACACAATCCAAACATAAATGACAAAAGCGTTTGAGAAATTGAAAGGCAAGCGAGAGACAGAGAGCGAGAGAATGAAAAAAATAATTTATATTTCAATAGAGTACTATTCGGTACGGTACGGTATTGACCGGTATCAAAATCTTGATACCGCTACCATACCATACTCGATTGGTATGGTACGGTACGGTACCGAATATCTATCGGTACCAAATGAAACGGTATGAAATCGGTACGGTACGGTGCGGTTAGGGTACGGTTTCGGTATTTCGGTTTAAGATGCCCACCCCTAGACTATACTATCGTAGTATTCTATAATCACTCCTAATACACGTCCACGCTGCAAATTTACTTACAAGCCGTTGGTCCTTAAACAATTGTAGATTATTACAGCATGCTCACATATTTTCAAAAGAGTTTACATCACAATCAGGTAAGGAAGAGAGCCAGCCAAATGTGTGCTTCTTAATCCACACAAATAATCTAAGTAGATTTTACAGCAAAACAAGCGTAGAAATGAGCAACATTATTCCAAATACGTGCCCTCCATAGACATGTCCATTGTTAATTTTAGATACAATTAATAGCCCCCCTTCTAACAATAGCCACAGCACATCTACATTTGGCATGACAATGTCCTTGGCATGGATATTGCTCTAAAGAGACGATGATTCCCTTGTACAAAATATATAAAGAAAATATTGGTCCACTTCTCTATGCTGTGGGAGTATACAACACGTCTTAATCGTCTCTTATAGTGAGAGTCATTTATCTGTTAGCTTCCACTCCTCCCTCCTCACCGCACCTCCATCACATGCACATATATATGTGAGTTTGAGCTTCTTCTAAAGAAAAGGATTCGACAGAAACTCAAGCAGAGAAGTAGATACGTCGTCCCGTAGAACGCAATAGCCTGTGAGCAATTCCATTCCATTAACGAGAAGCAAATACGAAATACCATAATGTTCAGTACATTGAATGTGTGAATGAAGGAAATACCAATTTTGAAACTACCATACCATACTATCTTTAAAGAACGTACCAAGTTTTAGGTCGAGCAACTGCGTAAAAAATAAATAAATTCAGACAATTTCACATTAATAGAAAATTTACAAACATCTGGTAAATCATTGATTCGGCAATTTCAATCTGATTCTAAATAAGAATAAATAAATAAATTCAATTACACATTGTGAACTTTTAGCTAGCAAAATTACTATAATTACACATTGCACAGTACTAAATGTGCAAGCCACAAGTATTGACAACTCATATCTGCTTCAATTGAACAAATCCAAACTGCAAATTCCAGGACCAACATCTTTATGGAAGACTATTTGGGCGCCTGTATTGCCACTTGCTATTCCCTCATGATCATCCTCTTTACATTTACATCCAAAGGAGAAATATGGGGATTTTGCGGCATCATTGTACTTCCAAAGCATCAATAGTTCTCACTGATGAGCTCTTTCTAAAAGGCATCCCTTTCTTCATCTGGCACACCCTCTCATTGTCTGTATCAATTTATACCAAATTTTCATTATACAGCAAACAATTCTAAATTCACATATTCAAAATTCTTATAACATATGCTCAAACACTAAAATCAACGCATCTGAATAAGTAAAAACTAATTGTACCGTTAATTTCGAGGCCGATGATTATGGCATCCGCCACTGTATTGCAGAACGCCCTCCTCCTGTACCAAGAATTAATCCTTCAGTCACATTATGCAACTGTATAGAATATATACATATAGAGAGAGGCTTACAGTTTCTGGTAAATCATTGATTCGATGTAAATTGACCTGATCCATGATCTCCACGGAAAAGTAGTCTTTGTATTTGACTTTCTTCTGATGTAAGAAGAGAAGGATGCTATGATTTTCCTCCATTTTTTTTTTCTCAAGAAGAAAGCCAAACAGAAGAAACCCTAACTAGCTTGGAAGAGCCGTTTTTCTGTATGAGAGGTACTGCGCTCATTTGACAACCACACCTACCTCATAACAAATTTATAATGGGCGTTTAGGTCAGACAAGCCCACCACCACATTGCCAACAACTAAGTTATACATGGCGGCCTCTTATTTGTCACCTCCACGTATCTCAGGCACACTGATTGGCTAGCAGGTCATCAAACAATATCCCTAATGTTTATATTTTCAACTATCTCTTTTTAAATGAGGATAACATAAAAATAATTATAGAAAATAAACCACATATGTAATATCACATCTCTAATATACAGGTGTGACTCATATTTGAAAACCCTCCCTCTATTAGAGATATGGTATAATAATGTAGTCTCGAGTTTTATTTGGAATAATGAAAAAGTACATTGACATTCACTCGAGTGTGGGTCGAGAGGCCAGCTATCCGATTATAAAAACACATGCACCTAGCAGCCATGAGCGTAATGAACTACCAAGTCGAAACATTTCACAAAAACTTCGTGCATTGCATGTGTTAATTAGAATGCCGTGATTTTAACTATGGAGTTTGATAAAGTTTATTAACCATCTCGTTGAATTTCTGTATTTAATATCGGTGTATTTATACATTTTAAAAATTACAGTTTGCTACAATAACGTGAGTGATGCAGTTTTCTACAATTATAGTAATAACTTATCATTTCTCCAAGTTTAACAAAATTCGTTGGTTTTTTCAAGATATAAAAGGCAATAAAAATGGTAAATGGCAACAAAATAACCAACTTGCACATTATAGTATTTGGTACTATAATAAATTTATTGCCTATAATTCTTTAAAAAGAAATGTACCAAAATATATAATATCATGTACTGGGAGCGGATCTGTTGTCCTTAATTTGGTGTCACCTCTCTAATTATTCAACACGCAAAGGGTTAACTCTGTTAACTTTTTTATTTGGTATTTAAAAATATAAAAAAAAACCAAAATGCCAAAGGATGCTTACGAGTCCCCAATAACTTCTTTTATTTCCTGAATTCGACAATCATGAGTCTTCTCAAAACCCTCAATATTGCCTTCAATGGCCAAAGTCAATTCCCACGAGCGCAAATGTTGTGATGCATTTGGCCGTGTCTACATGGACATGAATATCTTAGTTGCGGAGAGCTTTTTGCTATTAAAAAGGGGACATTGTTGAGTTAAACATCTGTTAAGTTATATAAGATGTGTTGAATAATTAGAGAGGGGATACCAAATTGGGGACAACACATCCGCTCCCGTACAAATTTTCACACTTTTTTTTTTGGAAGGATTTCACACAATTTTTATATATTTATCTTCAGGGGTGGAGATTGTATCCTTGTTTTCCTTTAAAGAATAATTTTTTATTTTATTTTATTTTTTCTTTTCGAAAAAGCTACTGATCAAAGTCCTCTCCCTCAAAAGAAAGAAATACTTCAAGTTTTCTGCAATAGCTTAAATTGAAACATGGTTAACCTAGCAATTTTGTTACAGAATGCATTAAGAGGGTTTCCATATGTTTTTGGGCGTAACATGCGACTTCCAATGGAGTTAATTTGATCGTCCATTTTGGTTTGGACCGGTTTTTCCATACTAAGAACTCGAACAATAACCAATCCAAAACGGTCATATATGGGTTTTGAGCTTATGTTGAATTTACATATCAACACGGTTTTTTTTCGGGTTTGTTTCAACTCTAATCGTTTCATCAGTTTAGTTCAAATCAAATGTTCACCTTTAGCGTGCCATGAGGGTTGGTGGTCAGGGAAGGGGGGTGGCTATGTGAGGCTTACATGGTTTTGCATTTTTTTAAATAGTAATTATAGAATTTAAAATGAGAGAAATTGATGTGCTAGAATTTGTAAAGTTTTTTGTTTGGATAACATATTTAAACTTGAACGTACATGGAATTTCTGGATATTTTTTTTTTAATTATTTATCAAAACAGGGAATTGGTTTATGTCAAGTCCATTTCTTTTAAAAAAAATTATATTAAAAAAAAGAAGCAAAAATTCCTCTATAATTTAGGCTCCACGTGTCAAACATAGGTATAAATATGATAAAAGAGGACCCCATATAAGGCGCCACGTGTCAACACAAGCTTATTTCTCTAAAAAAAATTAAAAAAACATAGCATAGCCGTGCGGCTATACTACTTTTTTTAAAGAAAAAATAAAATCCCTCTATCATTTAGGCTCCATGTGTCAAAGAGAGGTATAAATATGAAAAAAGGACCCCTTATAAGGTGCCACGTGTAAACAGAAGCATATTTCTTTCAAAAAAATTAAAAACAAGGAGTCTAGCCGTGCGGCTATATATATATATTCTTTTTTTTTTTTTTTGAAAAAGAAGAATCCCTATATAATTTAGGCTCCACGTGTCAAAGATAGGTATAAATATGGAAAAAAAAGGATCCCTTATAAGGCGCCACGTGTCAACTTTAAAACATAGTATAGCCGAGCGGCTATACTATTATTTTTACAGAAAAAAAAAATCCCTCTATCATTTAGTCACCACGTGTCAAAGAGAGGTATAATATGAAAAAAAAAAGGACCCCTTATAAGTGCCATGTGTAAACAGAAGCATATTTCTTTTTTAAAAAAAATTTAAAACAAGGAGTATAGCCGTACGGCTATACACTTTTTTTTATAAAAAAAAGAAAAAGAAAAATCCCTCTATAATTTAGGCTCCACGTGTCAAAGATAGGTATAAATATGAAAAAACAGGACCCCTTATAAGGCGCCACATGCCAACACAAGCTTATTTCTATACAAAATTTAAAAACATAGTATAGCCGTCCGGCTATACGATTTTTTTAAGGAAACATAAAATCCATATTTCTTTAAAAAATTATAAAAAAGGAGTATAGTCGTGCGGCTATACCTTTTTTTTTTTTTTTTGAAAAACAAAAATCCCTCTATAATTTAGGCTCAACGTGTCAAAGATACGTGTAAATATGAAAAAAGGACCCCTTAGAAGGTGCCACGAGTCAACACAAGTGCTTTTCTTTAAAACAATTTTAAAAAGAAAGAAGGCTATACTTCTTTTTTTTTTTTTTAAACAAAGAAAAATCCATCTATAATTTAGGCTCCACGTGCCAAAGAGAGGTATAAATATGAAAAAAGGACCCCTTATACTTTTTTTTTTTGGGAAAAAAAATCCATCTATAATTTAGGATCCACACGTCAAAGATAGGTATATATATGAAAAAAGAGGACCCCTTATAAGGCGCATGGTGTCAACACAAGTCTATTTTTCTAAAAAATTGAAAAACATAGTCTAGCCGTGCGGCTATGCTAATTTTTTTTAAAAGAAAAATTAACCCTCTATCATTTGGGCTCCACATGTCAAAGAGAGGTATAAATATGAAAAAAAGGACCCCTTATAAGATGCCACATGTCAACACAAGTCCATTTCTTTAAAAATAAAAAAAAATTAAAAACAAGGAGTATAGCCGTGCGGCTATACGTGTTTTTTTAAGAAAAATCCCTCTGTAATTTAGGCTCCACGTGTCAAAGATAGGTATAAAAATGAAAAAAGGACCCCTTATAAGGCGCCATGTGTCCACACAAGTCCTTTTCTTTAAAAAAAATTAAAAAACATAGTAAAGAAGTGCAGCTATACTATTTTTTGAAGAAAAAATAAAGTCCCTCTATCATTTAGGCCACATGTCAACGAGAGGTATAAATATTTATAAAAAATTTAAGAAAAAAAAAAAGGACCCCTTATAAGGTGCCACAAGTCAACACTAGTGCTTTTTTTTTCGTAAAAAAAGAAAAATCCATCTATGATTTAGACTCCAAGTGCCAAAGATAGGAATAAATAAAATCCCTCTATAATTTAGGCTCCACGTGTCAAAGATAGATATGATTATGAAAAAAGGACCCCTTATAATGTGTCACGTGTCAACACAAGTTCATTTCTTTAAAAAAATTAAAAACAAGAAGTATAGCCGACCGGCTATACATTTTTTTTTTAAAAAGAAAAATCCCTCTCTAATTTAGGCTCCACATGTCAAAGATAGGGGTAAATATGAAAAAAGAGGACCCCTTATAAGGCCCCACGTGTCAACACAAGCCTATTTCTCTAAAAAAATTAAAAAAACATAGTATCGCTGTGCGGCTATACTATTTTTTTTAAGAAAAAATAAAATCCTTCGATCGTTTAGGCTCCACGTGTCAAAGAGAGGTATAAATATGAAAAAAAAAGGACCCCTTATAAGGTGCCGCGTGTGAACAGAAGCATATTTCTTTAAAAAAAAATTAAAAACAAGGAGTATAACCGTGCGGCTATGCTCCTTTTTCTTTTTCTTTTTTGAAAAGAAAAGTACCTCTATAATTTAGTCTCCACGTGTCAAAGGTAGGTATAAATATGAAAAAACCTGAACCCTTATAAGGCGCCACGTGTCAATACAAGTCTATTTCTCTGAAAAATTTAAAAAAACACGGTATAGCCGTTTGGCTATACTATTTTTTAAAGAAAAAAAAATCCCTCTATCATTTAGGCTCCACCGTGTCAAAGAGATTTATTATTGTGAAAAAACAAGGACCCCTTATAAGATACCACGTGTAAACATAAGCATATTTAAGAAAAACTAAAATCCCTCTATCATTTGGGCTCCACATGTCAAAGAGAGGTATAAATATGAAAAAAAGGACCCCTTATAAGGGGCCACGTGTCAACACAAGTTCATTTCTTTAAAAGCATTAAAAACAAGAAGTATAGCCCTCTATAATTTAGGCTCCACATGTCAAAGATAGGTGTAAATATGAAAAAAGAGGACTCGTTATAAGGCGCCACGTGTCAACACAATTCTATTTCTCTAAAAAATTAAAAAACATAGTATAGCTGTGCGGCAATACTATTTTTTTTAAGAAAAAATAAAATCCCTCTATCATTTCGGCTCCACGTGTCAAACAAAGGTATAAATATGAAAAAAAAAGACCCCTTATAAGGTGCCACTTTTAAACAGATGCATATTTCTTTAGAAAAAAATTAAAAACAATGAGTCTAGCCGTGTACCTATACTTTTTTTTTTTTTTTGTTTAAAAGAAAAATCCCTCTATAATTTAGGCTCCACGTGTCAAAGAGAAGTATAAATATGAAGAAAAAAAAAAGACCCCCTATAAGGTCCCACGTTTAAACAGAAGCATAATTCTTAAAAAAAAATTAAAAATTAAATCCCTCTATCATTTAGGCTCCACGTGTCTGAGGGTATAAATATGAAGGAAAAAAAAGGACCCCTTATAAGGTGCCACGTGTCAACACAAGTCCACTTCTTTAAAACAATTAAAAAAACAAGGCGTATAGCCGTTCGGCTATACTATTTGTTTTTTTTGAAAAAAAATCCCTCTAGAATTTAGGCTCCACATGTCAAAGTTAGGTATATATATCAAAACAAAGGACCCCTTATAATTCGCCACGTGTCAACACAAGACTATTTTTCAAAAAAATTTTAAAAATAGTATAACTGTCCGGCTATACTATTTTTTTTAAAGAAAAAATAAAATCCCCTTTCATTTAGGCTCCACGTGCCAAAGAGAGGTATAAATATGATAAAGTGCCACGTGTCAACACAAGTCCATTTCTTTAAAAAAATTAAAAACATCGTATAGCCATCCGTCTCCACTATTTTTTTTAAGAAAAAAATATAATCCCGCTATCATTTGGGCTCCACATGTCAAATAAAGGTATGAATATGAAGAAAAAAAAAAAAAGGACCTTATAAGGTGCCACGCGTCAACAGAAATTGATTTCTTTATAAAAATTAAAAAGAAGGAGTATAGCTGTCCGGCTATAATTTTTTTTTTTTTTAAAAAAATCCCTCTATAATTTAGGCTCCACCTGTTAAAGATAGGTATAAATATGAAAAACAGGACCCCTTACATGGCATCATGTGTCAACACAAGTCTATTTCTCTAAAAAATGAAAAGAAACATAGTATAGCCGTGCGGCTATACTATTTTTTTAAAAAGAAAACAAAAAATTATTTTATCATTTGGGCTCCACATGTCAAAGAGAGGTATAAATATGAAAAAAGGACCCCTTATAAGATGCCACGTGTCAACAAAAATCCATTTCTTTAACAAAAATTAAAAACAAGGAGTATAGCCGTTCGGCTATACTGTTTAAAAAAAAAAAATTCCTCGATAATTTCGGCTCCACGTCAAAGATAGGTGTAAATATGAAAAAAGAGGACCCCTTATAGAGCACCACGTGTCAACACAAGTCCATTTTTTTAAAAATTAAAAATCAAGGTATGGTCGTCCGGCTATGCTAGTTTTTTATTTTAGAAAACATAAAATCCCTCTACATTTAGGCTCCACGTGTCAAAGAGAGGTATAAATATGAAAAAAAAAGGACCCCTTATAAGGTGCCGCGTGTGAACAGAAGCATATTTTTAAAAAATTAAAAACAAGGCGTATACATTGCTCGGCTTTTTTAAAAGAAAAATCCCTCTATAATTTAGTCTCCGCGTGTCAAAGCTAGGTATAAATATGAAAAAACTGGAATCCTTGTAAGGCGCCACGTGTCAAAACAAGTCTAATTTAGTCTCCACATAATATAGCCGTGCGGCTATACTAATTTGTTTTAGAAAAAGTAAAATAACTCTATCATTTAGGCTCCACGTGTCAAAGATAGGTATAAATACGAAAAAACTGGACCCCTTATAAGGAGCCACGTGTCAAAACAAGTATATTTCTCTAAAAAAATTAAAAAGCATAGTATAGAAATTCGGCTATACTAAAAAAAAAAGGACCCCTTATAAGGTGCCATGAGTCAACACAAGTACTTTTCTTTAAAACAATTTTAAAAAAGGACTATAGCCGTGCGGCTATAATTTTTTTTGGAAAAAGAAAAATCCCTCTATAATTTAGGCCCCACGTGTCAAAGATAGGCACAAATATGGAAAAACTGGACCCCTTATAAGGTGCCACGTGTCAACCCAAGTCCATTTCTCTAAAAAATTACAAAGCATAGTATAGCCGTCCGGCTATACTATTTTTTTAAGAAAAAATAAAAGGGAGTTTCACTAAAACACTCAAAATGGGGGTTGAAATTATAAAAAAACCCAAGCATTATTTAAACATATAAACACACCCAAAACCCATTATTATACACACTCAAAACTCATTTATAAACACACCCAAAAAGTTGACTTTGGGGTTAATTTTGGGTGTGTTTCTATGTTTAAATAGTGCTTGAGTTTTTTTATAAATACATGTCTAGGATTGGGTTTTTTTTATAAATTTGTAAAAATAAAATCCCTCTATCATTTAGGCTCCACGTGTCAAAGAGAGGTATAAAAATATATATATATATATATATATATATATAAAGGACCCCTTACAAGGTGCTACGTGTCAACACAAGGCCTTTTCTTGAAAAAAAAAAAAACCAAGTGGAGAGCCGGGCGGCTATACTATTTTTTTAAGGAAAAAATAAAATCCCTCTATCATTTAGGCTCCACGTGTCCAAGAGTGGTACAAATATGAAAAAAAAAAAACTGACCCCTTATAAGGTGCCACGTGTCAACAGAAGACCATTTCTTTAAAAAAATTAAAAACAATTTGTATAGCTGTACGGCCATACTTTGTTTTTTTTTTTAAAGAAAAATTCATCAAAAATTTAGGCTCCACGTGTCAAAGATAGATATAAATATGAAAAAAGAGGACCCCTTATAAGGCGCCACATGTCAACACAAGTTTATTTCTCTAAAAAAAATTAAAAAAAACATAGTCTAGACGTGCGGCTCTACAATTTTTTTAAGAAAAAAATGAAATCTGTCTATCATTTGGGCTCCACATGTAAAATAGAGGTATAAATATGAAAAAAGGACCCCTTATAAGGTGCCACGTGTCAACAAAAATCCATTTCTTTAAAAAAAAATTAAAAACAAGGAGTATAGCCGTGCGCCTATACTTTTTTAAAAAAAGAAAAAAGAAAAACCCCTCTATAATTTCAGCCCCACATGTCAAAGATAAATGCAAATATGAAAAAAGAGGGCCCCTTATAAGGCGCCACGTGTCAACACAAGTCCTTTTCTTTAAAAAATTAAAAACAGAGTATAGAAATTCGACTATACTATTTTTTTTAAGAAAAAATAAAATCCCTGTATCATTTAGGCTCCACGTGTCAAAGAGTGGTATAAATATGAAGAAAAAAAAAGTGCCCTTGTATGGTGCCACGTGTCAACAGAAATCCATTTCTTTAAAAAATTTAAAAACAAGGAATATAGCCGCATTTCTATACTCCCTTTTTCAAAGAAATTCAAACCAAAAGAATTATACTTGGCCCATATGCCCAGTGCGTGTCTTTATACACCTATATAAATAGTATAGCTGGCCGGCTATACTCTTTTGTTTGGAAAAGAAAAATCCCTCAGTAATTTAGGCTCCACGTGTCAAAGATAGGTATAAATATGAAAAAAGAGGACCCCTTATATGGCGCCACGTGTCAACACAAGTCCATTTCTTTAATAAAATTAAAAAACATAGTATAGAAATGCGGCTATACTATTTGTTTTAAGGAATAGTCACTTGGAGTTAAGAAAAGATAGCGTGAGTAGTTATGTTCCATAAAAATAGGATATATTGTCTGATTTTGTTTTTAATTTTAATTATTTTAATATAAAAAATATAAATTTACCATATTGTCCTCATTTAATTAATAATTTCAATTCTTAATGTTTGAATTAACCTAGGGTATTTTATGGTATTTTGAATGTTTCACCATTCTCTGCCTTTTGCTTTATATATATGGATAAAATTCACCAATAATTTAGGCTCCACGTGTCAAAGATAGGTATAAATATGAAAAAAGAGGACCCCTTATACGGTGCCACGTGTCAACACAAGTCCATTACTTTAAAAAAAATTAAAAACAAGGAGTATAGCCTCATTTCTATACTCCTTTTTTCAAAGAAATTGAAACCAAAAGAAGTATACTTGGGCCATATGCCCAGTGCGTGTCTTTATACACCTATATAAATAGTATAGCCAGCCAGCCATACAAGAATCTTTTCTATTTTTTCAAAAAGAAATAGTATAGCCGCACGACGATACTTTAAAAAAAAAAATTAAATTGAAACCAAAAATATTATACGTGGCCCATATGCGCTGTGCGTGTCTTTATACACCTATATAAATAGTATAGCAGGACGGCTATACAAGATTCTTTTCTATTTTTCCAAAAAGAAATAGTATAGCCGCACGGCAAAACTCTGTTTTTTCAAACAAATTGAAACCAAAAATAGTATACGTGGCCCATATGCCCTGTGCGTGTCTTTATACACCTATATCTCGATTCTTTTATATTTTTTCAAATAGAAATAGTATAGCCGAGCGGCTATACCCGATTCTTGCCCTTTTAGAAAAAAAAAAAAAAAGTGTGGCTTCCCGGCTTTTCATTTCCGACGAGTGGCACCTATGCGCTGGGGGCCCTTGTTTTAATATATAAAGAGTATAGCCGTCCGGTCCGGCTATACTCTTTTAAAAAATAAAATTCAATTGTATTTCCTTTTTGAAATTTAGAAAACGTATAATTAGTTTCTGTACTTTTGTTTATTGGCCTACTTATTTAATTTAGTACATGTAATTAAGTAACATCTGAGCCTTTTTGAATTACTTTAATTAGTAATTATAAAAATTATAGAAAAAGTCTATAAAATAAGGGAGTTTCACTAAAACACCCAAAATGGGGGTTGAAATTATAAAAAAACCCAAGCACTATTTAAACATATAAACACACCCAAAACCCATCATTACACACACTCAAAACCCATTTATAAACACACCCAAAAAGTTGACTTTGGGGTTGATTTTGGGTGTGTTTCTATGTTTAAATAGTGCTTGGGTTTTTTTATAAATACATGTCTAGGATTGGGTTTATTTATAACACCTATTTGCGTTTAATAATGTATTATATGCGTATGCACGTATTCTCATCTTTAAAACACCTATTTTTTACAAGAATTTCAATATGACTCACAAAATTCACGTCTTTTACACATAATTCTCACATACTATTGAATTAAAATGATGCACATATTTTTAAGAGCGTCCAGCCGCACGGCTATACTCAGTTTGACATACACCTTTTTCCAAAAAAATATAAACCAAAAATAGGATACGTGGCCCATATGCCCTGTGCGTATCTTTATACACCTATATAAATAGTATAGCCGGCCGGCTATACTTGATTCGTTTATATTTTTTCCAAAAAGAAATAGTATAGCCGCACGGCTATACTCCTAACAAAAAAAGGGACATCTTATAGGGTGCCACGCGTCAACAGAAATCCATTTCTTTAAAAAAAATTACAAAGAAGGACTATAGCCGTTCGGCTATAATATTTTTTTTAAAAAAACAAAAATCCCTCCATAATTTAGGCTCCACCTGTTATAGATATGTATAAATATGAAAAAAGAGGACCCCTTATATGGCGCCATGTGTCAACATAGCCGCACGGCTATACTATTTTTTTTAAAAGAAAACATAAAATTATTCTATCATTTGGGCTCCACGTGTCAAAGATAGGTATAAATACGAAAAAAGGACCCCTTATAAGGTGCCATGTGTCAACAAAAATCCATTTCTTTAACAAAAATAAAAACAAGGAGTATAGCCGTACGGCTGTACTGTTTAAAAAAAATTCTCTCTCTACATTTAGTCTCCACGTGTCAAAGATAGGAATTAATATGAAAAAACTGGACCCCTTATAAAGCGCCACGTGTCAATACTAGTCTTTCTCTAAAAAAATTAAAAAAACATAATATAGCCGTGCGGCTATACTATTTTTTAAAGAAAAAAATAAAATCCCTCTATCATTTAGGCTCCACGTGTCAAAGAGAGGTATAAATATGAAAAAAAGGACCTCTTATAAGGTGCCACGAGTCAAAACAAGTGCTTTTCTTTAAAACAATTATAATAATAAAAAAAAGGAGTATAGTCGTGCGTATACTCTTTTTTTTGAAAAAGAAAAATTCCTCCATAATTTAGGCTCCACGTGCCCAGGATAGATATAAATATGAAAAAAGAGGACCCCTTAAAAGGCGTCACGTTTCAACACATGTCCATTTCTCAAGGAGTATAGCCGTGCGGCTATCGTTTTTTAAAAAATCCTCTATAATTTAGGCTCCACGTGTCAAAGATAGGTGTAAATATGAAAAAGAGGATCCCCTATAAGGCGTCACGTGTCAACACAAGTCTATTTCTCTAAAAAATTAAAAAACATATTATAACCGTGCGACTATACTAGTTTTTTAAGAAAAAATAAAATCCTTCTATCGTTTAGGCTGCACGTGTCAAAGAGAGGTATAAATATGAAAAACAAAGGGACCCTTTATAAGGTGCCATGTGTAAACAGATGCATATTTCTTTAAACACATTAAAAACAAGGAGTATAGCCGTGTGGCTGTACTCTTTTTTTTCTGTTTTTTTTAAATGAAAAATCCCTCTATAATTTAGTCTCCACGTGTCAAAGCTAGGTATAAATATGAAAAAAACTGGAATCCTTGTAAGGCACCACGTGTCGACACAAGTCTATTTCTCTAAAAAATTGAAAAAACATAGCATAGCCGTGCGGCTATACTTTTTTTTTAAGAAAAAATAAAATACCTCTATCATTTAGGCTCCACGTGTCAAATAGAGGTATAAATATGAAAAAAAGGACCCTTTTTTTTTTTGTCAAAGAAAAATCCCTCTATAATTTAGGCTCCACGTGTCAAAGATATGTATAAATATGAAAAAAAATGACCCCTTATAAGGTGCCATGAGTCAACACAGTTGCTTTTCTTTAAACCAATTGAAAAAAGGACTATAGCCGGAAGGCTATACCCTTTTTTTAAAAAAGAAAAAAGAAAAATCCCTTTATAATTTAGTCTCCACGTGTCAAAGATAGGTATAAATATGAAAAAACTGGACCCCTTATAAGGCGCCACGTGTTAACACAAGTCTATTTCTCTAAAAAATTACAAAACATATTATAATCGTGCAGCTATACTAGTTTTTTAAGAAAAAAATAAAATCCCTCTATCGTTTAGGCTCCACGTGTGAAAGAGAGGTATAAATATGAAAAAAAAGGACCCCTTATAAGGTGCCACGTGTAAACAGATGCATATTTCTTTAAACACATTAAAAACAAGGAGTATAGCCGTGCAGCGGCTATACTCTTTTTCTTCTTCTTTTTTTTTTATAAAAAAAATCCCTCTATAATTTAGTCTCCACGTGTCAAAGCTAGTTATAAATATGAAAAAACTGGAATTCTTGTAAGGCGCCACGTGTCAACACAAGTCTATTTCTCTAAAAAAAATTGAAAAAACATAGCATAGCCGTGCGGCTATACTATTTTTTTTAGAAAAAATAAAATACCTCTATCATTTAGGCTCCACGTGTCAAAGAGAGGTCCCTATTCACCTCCTAAAATAGGGAGTCATCTAGGAGGTCCTAAATATGAGGAGAGAGAAATGACTCCTAATGGCTCCCTATAATTTAATGATGCTTTATGTAATGAGTATTTCAAATTTTTATTTAATGCTAACTATTTTTTATTTTATTTTATAATAGAGATGGACCAATCAAAAAAAAGTTATAGCATTTATGACTCTCCAAATTATGGAGTATGGTTGGAGTTGAAATTTTTTAGAGAGCTTTTAAAATAGCTTTATTATATTCTTAGGCAAATTTTAGCTAAGAAATAGAGAGTATCATTGTGGATGCTCTTATGTGTCCTGACGACACGGGCCCCACGTTTTCTCATCCATTAATCCCAACTCAACGAACTTCCTTTTCAAACCCAACAAAAAAAAAAAAAAAAAAGGCTCTTCTTAGTCATGCATTTTCGGAATTTCCATTTTCTCTCAACTCAAACGTCATTTGCTCTTGTCATCCTCCTCCTTCAATCCAACCCACAACCATTTTTAGCTCAAATCTTCTAAAACTACTACTTTGTTGTAATTTGATATTATTGATTTGATGGGTAGAGGGCGAGCTTATGTTGATGACGATATTGATGAAAGTAAGTTCAAGACTTCGGAAGCAATGAACCGCTACAAGAATATCTTCAGGTGTTCAACGTCTGACGGTTGAGCGGGAGGTCAAATTCAGTGACTTTGAGGATCTTGGGCTTCCCAGAATCTTCAAATCAAGAGGTTGGCTTTTGGCAATGGGTCCTTCAGAGCCTGCTAATATCCAGATTGTCCAAGAATTCTACGCATAAACATTCCTCCTTTCTCCGCCGAGCAGAAAAACCCACCTGGCTTGGGCCCTTTTGGTTCTTGTTTGTGGGATGAAACTCTGCATTTCTCCAGCGGTCGAGAATACCCTGACTCATTTGATGTGTATTTGCAAGGTAAGGTGTTGAATTTCTCTGTTTCTGGCACTGCCCAGTTGCTTAAACTTGCTAGGGCAAACCCAAATGAAAAATCACCTGGTTTTCCTAGGCTTGTTGTTGATAATCTTGACTTGAAGTTGGTGAAATCAACTTTGGGTTGGAACAAGAGGGTTAGGGTTTTGCGTGAAAATCGACTGAGTGATTTGTACAAAGTGCTTAACAGCATAGTCAGATATAATATCGATCCTCCTTGTCACGTTATCCCTTCTTTGCTTAGCCCTGATAGAGCTCGCCTTCTTTATGCCATTGGGAACAATGTGCCCATTGATCTGGCCACCTACATTTTTCGTGCCATCTGCCGTGCTGCATTCACAACTTCCATGCCCGACTCCCTGCCTTTTACTTCCTTGATCATGCGCTTCGCCATGGCTTCTCCTTGGTCGCCTTTGGACAACATGGATATTTTTGGCTATAGCTTTACTCCATCTTCTCCGGTAGTCAAGCAGCCTCAAGTGGTGGTGAGCCACACGCCCAGTATGGCCCTACTTACTAATGATGCTGCTGAGCACAGGGGTGATGTGCTCCCTGTTTCCACCCACTTGGTTATCCCACCTTCTTGAAACAGCCATCTGCAGTCAGTCAAATGTTAATATACAGATGTTAACGAGGTTTTAATAGATAGACATTGAGAATCCATTTAATTGATAGATGTTAAGTTATATGTGTGTGTAAAAGAGTTTATAAACGAGGCTTAATCAAATGTAGTGTTACTTATATTACGCTTGGACATTCAGCTTATTATTGTAAAATGCATAGGCCCTTATTGTTTTTATAGTAAATTTGGCTTACACCCTTCAAATTCAATTTGCCGTATCTAAAACCCTTCACTTTTTGTTCCTATAAATAATACCCAATTTGTATAAGTAAAAACCCATGACTAGGATCCAACTCAGCAAGTTACCTAATTAAGCATAAAATCTGATTTATTGTACTTTTTAGATTCCAAAAATACCCCCAACTAAGCCATTATTGCATTTTGTATATTAATGTATGAATCAATATGGAAACAATTTTTAATTGGATTGTATATAATGACATATGTTGAATTTTGAAGATCTCCAAATGGTTGTAATGGATGTAGGAATTAATTTTGAAACATTTTTAAAAAATTTAACAATAAATTCAAATTTAGGTAATCGGTTTGTTTAATAAAATGTTTATGTTATTTTCTTTTTATGAATTATACATGACTAATAATCCACTTTACAATTGTTTATGAATAAAACTGTACATACTAATTATGTTGAAAAAATAATGTACCTATTACTTGTTTGTTTTATGAAAAACATAATTTACCTAGTATGAAAAGTGTACATAATTATGTATTCCAAATAATGTACCTATACACATTTACAGGTATATTGTAAAATAATTTACCTGTGGGTAAATAATGTACCTATATTTTATATAAATTATTGTGTACCTATTTATAATTATGAAAAATATACGCAATTACAAAGTAACTAACTTTGTTTTTTTTTTTGGTAATATACCTATATTTTATATGTATATATTTATATTATATTTTTCATAGGTACATTATTGGATATGTAATTTACAAATTTTTTTTTTTGTTTGCAATTTTAGGGGGCGAGATGTGAGAGGGAATGACAACTAAAAGAAATGGGTGATTGATATGCTATTAATAGGGAGTATATTAATTACAATTATGGCAGTTAATGAAATGCTTGAAATAAATTATAAATAAAATATGAAGTTTAGTGGTAATGATGTAAAAACATAGAAATACTAAGACCTCTTATATCCTACTGGTCATTTAAATTTGAAATTGGGTTTTACACATAGATTTATAGAGTGATGGGTATATGTCTAGGAAATAGAAAATGTAGGGATCTATATTGGACAAGCCCTTGTTTTTAAGTGCAGGGGGTAAAAATTTCCGGGTTTTCGTTGGTAGCATCATATCATAGTTAGTAACAGAGTTGAACTTATAGTAAGCAATTAGGCATCAAACATGGAAAGTTTCTGTGATTAGTACTTATGTCCTTCGATTGTGTACGTATTGTTTGCATGGTAAGTGGAAACCTTTAGAAGATAAGCTCTCTGTTTGAAATCACATCTGTATTCTTTAAGGTTTAGTGTGAAAGATAAATCATGAAGTAGTCTACTAATGCGATAATGGCTCATATTTTCACATTTTCCTGTCTTTGAAAATTAGTTGCCTTTGTTCTTGAAAACGTATGAAGTGATGGAGAGGTCTTATTATTTTTGGAAAATTTTACAATGTTCCCACATCCCTGTAATATGTATTTGACATTGTACATAGATAATAAAATAAACGACTCAGATACTTCATGTGACAATGAGGTATGAACTTCATCACATTTTGTCTCTTTCTGGTTATAATAGTCACGATGCATTTCACACCTTTGCTGGTTTAGTCAATGCTGTTATACTTCAGAATTCAGATAGATTAGAATCAGATGTTTGCTTTCTCTCTGCTTGTTACCAAATACTCTGTCACTTTAATAACTTTGTGTGTAAACAATATAAGAAAGACAAATCTTTTCTCTTGTGCTGTTTTTGCTCTCTTTGATGTTTACTCTCTCTGTGCTTGTGTTGAAGAAATAATGGAGGCTGAAGAAGAAAATAACGGCAATTTGATTCCTAACTCGCATGCTTGTATAAATCCGTTAACTTCAACTTCTGACTCGCATCCAAATAAGAAAGCGAAAAAAGATCCATTGGAACATGTAGCTGGTGAGGTGAAAAAGTTACTGCAGGAGTTTTTGGCAAGTCAAATGAAACTACAACTCAAAGGAGAGGAGGTCCTTGGAGTGGTTTCAAAGATACCTAACCTCAGTAGATTGCAAGTTTTTAAGGCTGTACGCAAAATATTGAGTGGTAACCCAGAAGAATTCTCTCTACTGAAATCTCTTCCTGATGTTGAGAAGACAGAGTGGATACTCTTACTTATTATTCAATCTGAAGGTAACTTTCTTGATAAAAATTGAGCCAATAACTCAGGGGATATAAAATAGGTCTTAGACCACTTATCGACATTTACTTTCTCTCAGGAAAAGAAGAAAGTTTGAGATACGCTATCCCTTCTTGCCATGGTATGGCTCTCTCTCTCTCTCTCTCTCTCTCTCTCTCTCTCTAACTTAATTTCTAGTTTTGCATTTGTTGTTTTAATTTTATGCTTTTAACATATCAAACCAATACTTCACTCTGTAAGATTCCTACTTAATATCTAGATAGAAGAGCGTATATATGTTATTGCTTTATCAATCATTGATAGAGTAGCATGACTAATCAATCTTTTTATTCTTTTTCATGTATCATTCTCATTATATACTTGTTTATACCAAAATGAACAGCCAATGAATACCAAACACGTGGACTAAACCAGGGCTACGTGTGCCCTCGGCACTCACCTTCGGTACCAAGCCTACCGATCGCAACATTAGGGCAACCTCGCCCCTCTGGACGCGTGGCAGTCTCACAATTGACGCCCAGAGTCCCACATCGAAACTCTAAACAAATTGCACACCTCCCAAGGCCTATAAAAGAGGACACCCATCCCAGCTTGAAGGTAATCAATCAGAACTTACGTATGCCTATTGATCTGTAGTTCAAACTTAATTAATCCGTACTTACTTAAGCATCGGAGAGCCTTCGGCCGGTACCACACCGGTGCCCTAGGATTACCGTGTGTTTGCTATCTTACAGATCGCACACCCTACCGAGGACATCAGATACCGAAGAGACCTAATCACTAAGTTACGCGGGAAAGTATTAAACCATTTTTCTGCGTCAACAGTTTGGCGCCGTCTGTGGGAAATCGATAAAATCAACCTACAATTCCTAAAAACAAAACAAATGGGAACCACTTCAGGGACCACAGTTCCTTTCGGAGGACGGACTACCGTACGGTATGCCAAGTGGAGCAAGCCCGCGCTGCACCCTAGCACCCCTTCGGTAATCCTCCGGCGCTTGCACCACGGTCGGCGGAGCTCTTGGCTCAAATGACCTCCCTCCGGAAGGAGATGGCTAAACTTCAAGAACGTAACAATCTCCTTTCGTCCAAAGTGGGCGAAACCCAACGGTTGCTTAATCAGGCAGGAAACACAAAACATTCGGACCACCGAATCTTCCCGAGTCAGCAGACCCGGTCGGCGAGAAGAAGAAGCGAGGGGCAAAGGCGGCTGCGCCCTCCAAGCGGTGGTGGTCCCGCCACCCCAGAACCAACCTCACGTACCGAAGAAGGTGTACACCGATTGTCGTCATCGGATCAACGACAAGAAGGATGCCGAGCGGCATAGATCCCCAATCCGAATAAGCGCCCGTTTGGGGGACTCCGGATGAGGGTCTGGGGATAAGTCGCCCATTCGGAGGGTTGAGGTTTGGATTCGCTTTGAGTCCAATGATGAGTACGTCCCGGCGAACGAATCAAGCTACCGTTCGAAGCTCCCGGAGTACTCAAAGCGCGAATGCCAAGTCAAGGAGAGCTTAAGACTTGATTCGGCGTCCCGGCCAAGACCCGACCATCCGCCTACTCTTTCAAAGAATCCGAAGATGGAGGATGACCGAACCCGATCCTGAGTCACGATTGGGAAAACTTCGGCGGGACCGTTTACGATCGCATCAAGAAGTCGGATCGGACGGGAGGTACAGCCGTTGCGCATTCCTTTCTATACCGGTGTGGAAGATCCCTTGACGCACCTTCACTCCTTCCAATCGGCGGTTGGGTGTAAGGGCCTCGGCGACGAGGGCAATGTCTGCTGTTTCCCTCGTCCCTTACGGAGCCGCTGAATTGGTTCTACCGTCTCGAACCGGGGACGGTATACTCCTTTGGCGAACTAAAGCAAATTTTCCTCAACCACTTCATGATCCAGACGGACCGTTTGTACTCTGCCGACGATCTGTACGATTCGACAAAGGGAGGGCGAACCCCTACGAGAATACGCAGCGCGCTTGATCCACGAGTACTCGAGGTGTCCCGAAAGCGGACGATAGGGCATCCTCGGCGCCTTCAAGAGTGGCCTACGGTCCTCTCACTTCCGTACCTCGTGCACGGTAGCAAGCGGCGCCGCGTATGACGAATTAATGAAGCGGCGGCAGTCCATGCAAAGTAGGGGTGGCAATTTCGAACACGACCCGATACACGACTCGAAACCCGCGTTACGTTAAAAAGCAGGTCAATTTCGGGTCAACCCGTTCTGACCCGTTTAATAAACGGGTGAGTTTCGGGTCAACCCGCTAACCCGCTATAATACCTACCTAACCCGTTTATTAAACGGGTCGTGTCAACCCGCTATAATACCTGTCAACCCGCTAAAAAATGAAGAGAAATGGAGACTTCAGGCACACACACAAGGGGTTTCGAACCCCTACCACCCTTATTTCTCTCAAACACCTTATCCACCATGCTACAAACAACTTTGTGATTTTATCATATGTCTTTTAATATTTATAATGTTTCTTTTTCTTTTGTGTTTTCCTTTCTTTTCCATCTCTCTTCTCCACTTTTTTTTTTCTTTCTCCTCTCTCTCTTTTTTTCTCTCTTTTCCTTTCCTCTTCTCTCCTTTTTTCTTCTTCTTTCTTTTCCTTCTCTTTAGTTTTCTCTCATCTCTCTTTTTTCTTTCTTTCTTTCCTTCAATCTTCTCTCTCTCTCTCTCTCTCTCTCTCTCTCTCTTTTTTTCTTTCTTTTCCTTCTCTCTTCTCTCCTCTCTTTATCTTTTTTTTTCTTTCTTTTCCTTATATTTTCTCTACTCTCTCTGTTTTTTTTAATTTAAATTTTTTTCAATTGTGAGTTTCGTAACATGCATATAATTATTTATGAACCCGTTACACGACTCGAAACCCGCACGATAAAAGGCGACCGAACCCGACACGACACGTTTATTAAATGGGTTGGGTTCGGGTTGAGCATTCTTGACACGTTTATTATCCCGACACGACACGAACCCGACACGACACGACCCATTGCGGCCCTAATGCAAAGGCGAATACTTCAACTCCAAACCCAGGGCCTTCGGCGAAAGGAGGTATCGGCCACCAAAAGTTATCTGGCGAACCGACGACCCGTCGGCGGACCTGCGGAAGGGCGGCCGGGATAGCCGTCGGAAATTCAAAGAAAGGACGCGGGAAGTATGGGCGTAGCGACCACCGGGCACCTACCGAATCACGATCACGCTCGAAGTCTTCACCTGCTGAACACGGCGTCGAAAGCGATTCTAATGAGCGAACATGGCCAGATCCGGCCGACCAGCGGAAGCCCAATCGGCGAGATAATCGGGACAGCAAATGCCGATCTCACCGAGCGGCCACAATACCAAGGCGCATCGATGCGAGGAAAATTGTCGGCGCTTGATTCGGGAAGGAAAGTTGGATCGATATCTCGCCAGGCCACGCGGTCCCGACTCGAATGCGAATCGGCGATCAACATGATCCACATGATCGTGGCGGTCCCACTCTGGCGGGACCCTCAAACCGTTCGATAAAGCAGTATGTGCGTGCAGCCCACTGTCCTCGGTCTTGGCATAGACGACGATCGGAGCCGTAAGTTGCGAGAAGGTGGGATGGGAACCCATCACCTTTTGTGAAGAAGAGGAGGAGGATCATCTACCCCCACGACGACCCGATGATCGTTAGTGCGAGATCGCCGATTACGATGTGGGTCGGTCTTGATTGATACGAGCTTCGGTGAGCGTAATCTTTGCCCGATCGTTCAAGGGGGGAATTGCCGGCGGCATGGTCAATCGGCAAATTACACCTCTACTCGGCTTTGCGGAGACTGGTCCAACGATCGGTAGCATCGGCTGCCCATCGCCTTCGGCGTCGCCCCGAAAAACAATGACCTACGATCAATTCCTCATTGTCGATTGCCCGACGGCATACAACGTCATTATCGGACGAACGGCACTCACCAGGTCAAAGTCCACTTGTCGCCCCACATGTTGCTGATGAAGTTCCCAACGCGCAACGGTACGGAGCCATTCGGGGTGACCAGGCTCGCGCACGGACGTGCTATGCCACGGCCCTTAAGTCGGTAGCCAGCAAACCGCCAATGGAAGCCATGACCTTGCAGGTACTACCGAGCGGTATGCGAACTCATTGGCGACCCCGGAGGAAAACCTAACGCCAATGGCACAGCCCGCCAAGGAGCTCGAGACCATAATCTGGACAAGGAATTCCCGATCGGTGGGTGAAGATCGGCACCAATCTGGATCCCGACCTCCGAAGGCGGTTCATCGACTTCTTACGGCAGCAAGCGGAAGTCTTCGCTTGGTCCTATGACGATATGCCCGGTATATCACCTGATGTCATCACCACAAGCTCGGCATCTCCCGCCCACAAACCGATCGAAAGCGCCCGATCGTGCGATGCGAGCGATATGAGGGATGCGTGCGAGTTGACAAGCTCAAAGCCGCCGGCTTTATCGGAAGCTACGTACCTGTTTGGCTTGCCAACTCGGTCATGGTTCGGAAGGCGAGGAGGATGGCGAATGTCGAGGACTATACCGACTGAATAAGGCTTGTCAGGCGATTTCCCCTGAGGATCGACCGGCTAGTCGATGCCACCGCCCGAACACGAGCCGCCACTTCATGGGCCGTATTCGTGGATACAACGATCTTCATGGACCTGCCGATAGAGAACGCAGGGGTTTTTGTTCCAATGACTGAATGGGCACAGGCTCTGGGAGAAGGCAACGGCAAAAATCCCCAAATGCCTGAGTTCGAAAAACAAGCTCCCAAGAGAGTTTTTAGAAAATCTAATGAGATTTTAAAAGAACACTCTCAGGATCACTTCACTAACACCCAAATAAGCATGAGGATTTCATTAATGGCTTAGCTTGAGGAGCATGTGGCATGGGAGCTAAGCTTTCACAAGTTTAGCAATTTGAGAGAGAGAAGACAGCGTGGGTTTCTTACGGAGGAAATATCAGTGCGAGCCCTATCCTAAGAAGAAGAAAGATGAACAGAAGAGAGGCTTGGGTGGCTTGAGAAAATTCCAGATTTGCTTGACAAAGCTTTGGTCAAGGTCTGGATCGTTGAGTTGTGGATGGATTTTCTGGATAGCAAAAAGTCTCCTTTTATAGGCGTTAGGAGCTCCAATTTCGTCTGGTTTTCTTCTTCTTTTTCCTTGGCAGCTCCTACCTAGCTCTATTTTGATGAATTTCCCCACCCAAGGAGCATGGGTAAGGAACCCTTTATGGTTCCAATGGTTTGACGCAGCTGGGCTTTCCCATAGAGGGGAAGGCGCCACCTGCTTTATATGTTCTCTCAAGGCAGAGCTTACAGAGGAAAAGGGGAGAGATGGAGCCTTTTGTCCGACGGACACTTCCCTCACCCCCATGGATTTCCTCTGGTCTTGCCATGGCTCCATTGTTTGGAATTCAAACGGGAATAGGACTTGACGCCAGATTTTTGTAAGTTGTTGGGTTTGGGCTTGTACATATGGTATTGGGTTTGGGCTTGTACATATGGTCTTGCCATGGCATGATTTAGTAATATCAGTATGTCCTTGGCTTCTTCTGCACGTGCTTGTTTAGCATGATTCGTGGCTTGTAGCTTGTGTTGGCGGCTCTTATAAATTTCCTTTTATCCCAATTGAGCTTATTTTGCATCCAATTACCCATATTGGGCTAAGGATTAATTTGGGCTTAGCCCCTTGGATTTTTGGGCCTCAACATTAGCCCCCTTGATTATTGGGGCCATGAGTAACTTTGAGATGGGTCAAATAATCAAACCTGGCCCAAAAGAAAAGTCAAATCCAGTGCTTGGCGTGACCTTCCGTTTCCGCGTGTGTCTTTGCCATGATTATTTTCCAGCAGTCCCTTGCATTCTCCAGTACGCTTCCATCCATCCTGTTTTATTTTATTTTATTCTTCTTTCCTTTTCTTCTCTTCTTTCTCCCTCTTACGTGCACGCGAGCCCTAAAACTGGTTGCCCCCTTTTCATTTTTGCTGGTTTCTTCTCATACACAGTCTAGGGAATCCTTGGGAAAGCGAAATCTCGGTGAGGCCCCATCCACAACCATTGGTTGGTTACGTTGAGGAAACCGCTTCGCATACGATTGGGAAAAGCCACAATTCTTCTTTAAAATCCCTCAAATTTCTTCAATTCGCTCTTCAATCCGTCCAAAACCAAGCTTAGCAGAGTCACTTGGCAAAGTGTGGAGCAATTTCTGCGGTGGAATCGCAAGGCAGTTCCTCCTCTTTCGACTTGACAAGCTTCTTTGGAAGAATTCCATCGATAGCAGTGGTAAGCATCATTCCCCCAATTTTTGTTTTCTACTTCTTGTTACTTTGGGCACATGCATCTACACACATGCACACATACATACGCATATATGTGCATGTGGAGGCACCATTTATATTTTTCGAGAATTCCTCATGAACAGGGCACCTTTCTCGGTCTGAGTTTCATCTAATTTCCCAAACCCTAGGCTCGAATTTCGGGCATAGACCACTGATTTGGGATTTTAAAGCGTGCTTGAGGCGATACCTTACCTTGATTAACTGCAAAACCTCTAGATGGTGTCGAAGCATGGTGGAAGGAACAGGAACAGCCACTCCATGGCTTCCTTCGCATATTTTATCCCTGTGATTCATTTTCTCCTTTTTTTCTTTTAGCACCCGATAATCTTTTCCCCTCTCATAGGAAAGATTTGCATGATGATATTGAATTGGTCTTCTTTTCTTCCTTGATATGGTCCTGGCATGATATTACAGAGATGTGCGTGCATTCAACAATTCGTGAGGGTGCTGGAACTTATGCATTTTGTTCTTTCTTCCTTTCTTGCAGGTGTCCGTGACTTAGTAGGCCTGCCATGGCGTCCACTAACCTCCCGCCGATCATGCTAGACCACCTCTACTCCATGGATGACGATCTTAAAACAGAAGGGCCGCTCCTGTTGCTTAAAGATGCCCGTAAAAATCCCGTTGTTGGTGATGAGCCATCCCAGACTGCTCCATGTAATTAATCCGCCTCCATATCCAGATCTTGCATTGAAAGGGCCTCTTTCGGCCGTTCCCCTTATTCTTCCAATATCCTTGCGGTATCGGTAAAGGTTGGTCGAGAATGGGTCGACCGTGAACTGCGGGATCCATCCACATGCAACATCCTGCGCAGAGCACAAGTCCTTGATGCCATCTTCCTTTCCAAATTGTGGGACATCCATATCGAAGCGAAGATGCTTCGTCACGTGGTCCGGAGGTGGAGCACCGCTACTCACACCTTTGTGTGCTCATGGGGGGAATTTACCCCTACCCTTGAAGATGTGGCGAATATCTCTCGCCTTCACATGCTGTGGCGACCGTAGTCCTTTCGGCATCGCCCTCACTCGAGAAAATAGATAACCTTGCAGTCTTGCGGCGCTCCCACCTCTCCCAAAGACTTCACTCCGATTTAGCAACTGGATACAATATTTTGGGGATGCAAACAGACAGAGTCCCTGCCGTTTGGCTGCCTTTATAGCTCTGTGGCTTGGGCGGTTCGTGCTCTGTGACTTTTCTCGGACTGCCTTCATGAGCGTGTATTTCCCTTGGCTTTGGCCATAGCCTGCGATACCATCCCCTTAGCCCCCATGTTCCTGGGACATCTATACCATCTTCTTAATCGAACCCAGCTTCTGGAAAAGAGTGCATCAGGAACCATGGGCGTAGAGACCCTCCTAAATTCTGGTTTCTTGCAGGTGTTCTTGTGGGAGCGTCTCAAAGGGTTGGATGTGCATTCACTCCCTCATTCGCATGCTTTAAAGTTGGCTGACTGGGGCAATGGTTCCTTTATGCCAAACAATCTTCCATTAGTTTGCAGGTGGTTCAAGAGAATGCAGAGGAAAGGCCAGAGTTTCTTAAAGCTGCTAGACAATGTCGAGAATTTTGTCTTTCGTCTTTCGGCACCTCGTGAGTCCTTCACTTTCGTGCCCTTCTATCTTGCGTCAATAATCTGGTTGAGGTTCGGCATGTGTCGCATAGTGACCAGTTTGGAAGCATGCTTTGTTGAATATCGCTCCCATCCCCTTACCTATTCTTGGAGACCACCGTGCAGAGTTTCCATGACCTATTCTCCACAAGTCGGGAAGCGGTTTGGGCTTGACCAAGGGTACCAGCAGCCTAACCATGATGACCCTTTTGCTTTACAGGATCTTACGAGTAATTACCACATACCAGCCCGATTGCAGGCCCATCGTTCTAGCAAGCAAAGCGAGTGGTGGCTTCTCTAGAAGGCTACCAAGCCTCTTTGGAACTGTCTCTCTTCCTTTCGTGAGTTCCAATCCTTTCCAGGGACAGATGCCTCCTCACGTCTACGCGAGCTTGGTTTCGGAAGAAAGCCATCCCTCTCGACCAAAAATGCAACTTGCCCTTCATTTCCAAGAGCGGTGACATTGTTGGGAATTTCCTAAGGCAAGCCAAGCCGTTAGTCTGAGTCTGCGGCTCGGAAAAAGTCTGCTTGTCGAGACAAAAGGAAGCGAGAGGAGGAGCAAAATGTGAGTGAAAGCGGACTGCCGAGTAAACCCAAAGGTTCATTCGAAGGTAGCCCAGTGGCCCTCCTCGAACCAAAGAAGCAACTCCCCAGTACAGCCACAGTCTTGAAGCCAGCTGCATCCGGGAGCAGGTCGCTATGGCAAGGTCTTGAAACTACCTCTCCGCCGTAAGTGTTCTTGACTTCGTGCTTCTTCATGCCCCTCCTTTGGCTTTGCGTGTATGATATGTGGGTAGATACTTATTTACATATATACATTTTTATAGGGAAAATGGGTGCCACCCCAAAGAGAAAGAGTGACACACCCGGTATCTCCTCGGGTGACCCTAAGCGTCAGCGTCGCATTCTACATGCGAGATTTTACGGAACACGCACGATCTTATTGAGGCTGCGGAACCACAAGCTGTAGTGGCGATTGGCGATGCGATGATGATAGTGACACCACGAATCCGAGACTAATGTTCCATAGCAAGGAGCGTTGGCGATGCTAGTGAAGATTACAGCGAGGACCTCAATGAGGGTTGCGGTGAGGATGCATTTGCTTATTCCGGTGACTATCCAGGGAGGACAAGGTGGTTCGGATGTTTTCTTGAGTCCAGCGATAGCAGTGCACTCCGTTTTAGCGGCGAGTGGCGCGCGTTTTAAGTTTTGTCCCCCTCTTCTTCCTCACACCATAATCTGTACACTCGACGCGTGCTCATCCTGCAGGTTATTGACATTGCTGAGGACCCAAACCTGCTGCGGCCATTGCTAATCTGCCGGACCCCCTTGAGGTATCCGTGCCGATAATATTCTATTACCTTCTTCTCCTACTCATCGCCAATGCCCATTACATCAATTATCACGTACTAACCCTTGTATGCACCCTTTCTTTTTGCGGTGAGCATCATGCTTGAATTTGGAAATTGTGCCCATAGTACCTTCTTCCTTCAACACATTCGATACACTGGTCGAGGCAGCCCTCACAGGATCCTTTCCAACCACGACACCAGCAGTTCTCGGGATGAAATGCCTACGCTCCAAGTTACAAGCCCTTTACCACCTATCTTCCAACATTTTCTCCAGAGAGACCTTGATCCTGCCATTTCGCCAGCCCTTCCTGCAGCCATTCGAGCAACACCCTTGCCGTCCATGCAACCCTGTCCGTTCCATCTCACGTTCAACCATTTCTCCGGGCGGCGGGCCTAGTCCTCTAGCACTTCTTCCAGCGGTTCAGCGTGAGAATCGAGCACTGCTGAAAATGCCCGAGCTATCATTACTATTGCCGGGAATGCTACTGCAGAACACCCTCGCAGCATGTCTTGGCTGGAGTGGGAGGAATCATTTACTACCTTCATGGCTTTCTTTGTGGCGGTGCTCAGGTCGCTTCGATCCGCAGATGAACTCCTGCCACTCTACCATCGGTTTAATGGTTACGCATTCTTAGAAATTCTTGTTTATCCGAGGCGATTGCGGCTTTGAAGAAATTTACGGACAAATGCGGGATTTCATGGACATGACTGGTATTACCTCTTCATTCTCGCGATGTCTGCTTTCCGGGCCCTCGGCTTGGTGCTCCATGGGATGGATACCGTGCAGCTGCTGGACATTCTGATCCACAGCTCCTCTGCTGGCGGGATGCGATTCGCGAGGCTATGACTCTGGGCTTTGGCGAGTCTCTTGAGCTGGTGAAGGGTTTGTACGTGCGTATTTGGGGCAGGCGATTCATAACATGAAGTCAAATCCGGCCACGATGAAATAAGGGCAGCGTGAGGCTTTGGTCTTCAAGCAGCGTGGAAAACAGTGCGGGAATTGCATGGCCTCCTTTGCTCAAGGTATCTCTTCAGCAGTCTTGTTGTTTGATGGAAGCGATGACAAGATCTTCTCACGGGGCCTCCTCCGTTCCCTTCTAGCCATCCTTGGTGGTACTCAGCTCATCCATTATATTCCTTTTTTTTTATTACATATTCCAGCAGCAGCCATTTTTTTTGACACACATTTTCTTTTATATTTTGCAGATTGCCCATCCTTAGCTTGGAGACCGTTTAGCTCGGCACATGATCCTGCTTTTCTTTGTGACTCAAGGGCGCGTGAACCTTCAGCACATGCAATTTTATTTTGCTTTGTTTGTAGTGTTGTTGTTTTTTTTTTAGACTCTAACGACACGACTGCGTCGTTATGCCTTTGTAATTTTGATATTAAACTACCGAAGCTTGTATGAATTTCCGAATGCTTGAGGCATGTTGCATATTTTCTGTGTAGATATGTATATGTACTGCTTTGTTGGCCAGAATTGTCTTTATGAACTACTTGAAATTTTTTTTTTAAAATTTTTAGAGCGAAATCTTGAGAGCTTCTTTTGCATAACTTATCTAGATTCTAGGCGACAAAATAGCTTCCACCTTCCCCAAAGGGTCGAACCAATATGTGCATGATTTCTACTCGGGCTTTATAAAGCTTCGGTGTTGTATCGTGTTGTTCCAGCATCATCAATCTTTTGATGCCTTGGAAGAAGATCGGCCCAGAATCGGCTCCCGAATCGGCGAGCGGCTGAATCGGCAGGCGGCTCGAATCAGCGAGCGGCTCCCGATCAACAGCGGCTCCGGTCAGCGGCCCGTTCCAGATCAGCGAGGCTGGAAGAAATGCGAGCGATCAGCGAACTAGAAGAAATGCGAGCGGATCAGCGAGCGGCTCCGGATCGGCGAGCGGCTCGATTCTGACTCGAGGAGATCACGAGACCTAAAAGGCCAGCCTTGTCAAATGACTACTTTGTTTACCTTGCATTGCCAATCCGTTCCAGCATCTCAAAATTGCATGTTTCTTTGCAACATGGCTTATGCCATTATTATTTTTTTGCTTAAGCGTGATGCTTGGGGACCCCATCTAAATGACTTTGCCCGGCATGTTTTACTGCTAAGTAGCATGTTTATATATACATATATAGATATGGAAAATTTGATAAAGGGTTAATAATAGTAAAGTTTTGGAGACTCAGTATATATTTTTTTCAAAATATTCCTTCATCTTCATTGCAAAAGCCCCTTGCTACCATAATGGTGCATCATACAAAAGTGTCTTTTTTTCAAAACATGAAAATAAGACAGAAGGAGTCTATTTTTGTTTGTGAGAGAAAATACAAAAGTACTAGGCATAAAGTTAACTTAGCAGTAATAGAGCTTGAGCCACTTCCCATTGACGGGGTCGGTCAGTGCCTTCCTTGAGAGACCAGCGATAATAGCTTGCTTTGTGAACCTCCTTGACTACAAGCGGGCCTTCCCATTGCGGCGCAAACTTGGAAGGTCCCGACACCTGTCTTCTCATATGCTCCGCAACTTTTAGCACGAGGTCTCCTTGCTTGAAGCGCGAGGCTTACTGTCTGTTATAGGCGAGCTCTGATCACGTGGTACAGCTGTCCTCTTTTCGGCTTCCTCTTTTCTCATCAAGCTTGAGATCTATGCGCCAATCGAGCATGTCTTTGCATCCCATTCAAGATCATTGGCAGTGCTATCACTGGCTGTCGGGATGGTGATTTCCACGGGTGAAATAGCCTCGAATCCGTACACGAGTGAGTAAGGTGAAAAACACTGTAGCGCTCCTTGGTGAGGTGCGATAAGCCCACAAAGCATCCGGCAGGTGAACACTCCAGCCTTCTTGATACTCATATACCATCTTGCTTAGAATCCTCAATATCGTCTTATTGGTAGCTTCTGCTTGACCGTTTCCCTGCGGGTAATAAGGCGTAGAGCGACGATGCTTGATACCATACCCACTAAGGGTTGAACTCACTTGCCTGTTAACAAAAGGTGTGCCATTGTTGGTGACCATCTTGTATGGGATTCCGAACCTACACACAATGTATTCGAATGAAATTCGAGGCAGCTCTGTGGCCTTTGAGAGGGTTGCCTCACCCATTTAGTGAAATACTCCGTAGCGGTGAGGATCCATATGTAGCCATTGGAAGGGGGATGGATTGTCCCAATCAAATCAAGCCCCCAAGTATGGAAAGGCCAGGGAGTGCGCATGTCTTGCAGCAATGTAGGAGGTTTGTGGCTTAGGTTAGCATGGATTTGGCAGGTGTGGCATTTCTTAACAAAGTCATGTGCATCCTTCTTCATGGTGGGCCAATAATACCCAATGCTTAGTAGCTGCCGGTAAAGCTTCTTCATTCCTTGGTGCTCTCCGCACTCTCCAGCATGTATCTCTTGCATGGCTTGCGCGCTGATTCTCCCAAGCACTTTAATGGCTCACCATTAAACCCCTTCCGATAGAGAGTTGACCCATCAACAAAATACCTCTTTACTGGTCTTTTTGAGCTTATAGGCAAGCTTGGGGTTAGTCGTGAGTTCCTCCAACAAAGAATGCCAAGTATGGAGCCCTAATCTTACGCAAATGAAACGTGAATGACTCCTCAGTAGGGTATCGTAGAACAGGTGGGACAATCGAATTGTAGTTGCTGCTTGCTTCTTCATCTCGGCCAATAATAACCTTTGCGTTATAAGCGCTGATCTGGTGATTCGGTTCCAAGCGCAAGTGGCATTGTGTACCTCTTGCAACCTCCTTCTTGCTTCTGCCATCCCAACACACCGGGTCAGAACACCTCCCGGAAGACGTCTGTAGAGTTCCCCAAAGATAGTCACATAGTCTTTCAAGTCTTTAATGCTGCTCTCTTCACCTAACTTTTTCTTCAGTGGCTTTCTCCAATCATCCTCTTCCAGCAGGTCCCCCTAGCCATTCGCCGACCACTGGTGTGCTTCTCCTTATCACGGTGATGTTGGGCTGCTCTTGCACAAATGAGAGCTTCGATCCCAACGTGGCCAGAGCATCAGCGTACCTATTGGTGGCTCTGGAATGTGCTCCATCATGATTTGCTTGAAGGAATTAATGAGCCTTTCAGCAGCTGTCCGATATGGTGCCAAGGTTGCTTCCTTCACCGCAAAGCTTCCTTGCGGTTGACTTAGTACAGTTGAATGCCAATGATCTTCACCTTTTACGCCCATTTCTCTTCTTGGACAATCCCGCCAAATAAAAGCCCGTGATACGCCGTTATTCGTGCATGGAAAGTCTAGCTTGAATGAGAGAGCGTAGCTTGCCCATAGGGATTAATGAGGCACAACACCTTTGCCCTCCACCTTTTGATGTGGAAGACCTATCAAAGTAGAGGGTCCATGGTTCCTCCTCTGTAACAGTAGCAACCATTTCCGGCAGCTCTCAGGACTTCGCTTGAAAGGTTGATCCTTCTATTTCGGGGAATAGAGCTAGCATGTCAATCACAGCTTGTCCCTTGATGGCCTTAGGAGTTGTGCATATGATATCAAATTCGGAAAGCTGCAATAACCAACGTGCGAGACGTCCGGATAATACTGGCCTTGTGAGCAGATATCTTACGGGATCGGACTTTACTATGAGTTGTAACTTGTGAGCAAGGAAGTAGTGTACGCGCGCTGTGCAGCATAGACAAAACGAAACAAGGCATAAGAGTTCCGTTTTGGGTACCTTGCCCAGCTCCTCTGGTTGTATAAACACATAATGCCTGGGCTTTCCTCCCCGTTATGGCCATCTGCAAGCAAAGCTCCAACATTAGACATTCGTCGCAGACCAAGTAAAGCTTGAGTGGAAGCGGGAATAGGTGCCCTCATCGTATTGAGCAGCTTTGTGATCGGTTGTTGTACCAGGTAAGCTTCTTGGCATCCACGGCTCCATATATATGGCTTCCCTTTTAAGGAGAGGTAGAAAACACTCATCATTGCAACCAAGGCACGGAATAAAGCGCCGAATGTATGACAATCTTCCCATAAAACTTTTCAATTCCTTTGGATTCTTAGGTGGTGCAAGAAGGCATATGCCTTTGGTTTCTCACAGAATCACATCTATACCCTGTTGGTGTGTGACCGAAAGCCAGGGAACTTGCAGGATGAGACTCGGAATCGCATTTCTTTGGGTTCATTTTAACCCTCTGCGGCACTTTTCGGCACCTTCTCGGAACTCCCTAATGACTTTCTACGGTTTTGGATTTTACTCGAGGTCATCACATAGTCTTCCACCTCTTTCCCATCATATCATGAAACTTTGCCGTCATGGCCCGGGTTGAGTAGCACCGCATTCTTGAGACAAATGGCATGGCCGTGTAGTAGAAATTTCCATAAGGTGTTGAAAGGTGTTTCGGCATCCTTGGGAGACATCTTGATTTGGTTATAGCCACTAAATCCGTCCATAAGGATAGCATGCCTTGACGAGGTTGAATCAATCAAGATATCCATGTTGGGCAGCGGGAACTCATCTTTTAGGAGCCGATTGAGATCGCGATAGTGCATGCATACGATTACCCGGTTTTCTTCTTTACGAATACGATGTTGCTAGCCATGTCGGGTGTTTGATTGGCTTGATGAATCCGGCTAAGCGACTTCGACTTCCACCTTGATTTGTTTCTCAACCACGGATGAAAATTCCTTCGTGGTTTGCCTACTTGGTCTTGCAGAGCTCAATATTCAGCGTATGACTTAAGTTTGGATTAAGGCCGGGCATCTCTTCATAACTCAAGCAAACACATCTCGAAATTCTTTCAATAACGACACAAAGCTTCCCTTTCTTCCCCGTTAAATGAACAGGCGGAGAGATGGGTCTTGGACCGGAGGGTCATCCCTTAAATCAATTATTTGGCGCTCAGCTCACGGCGAGCCATCTTACATGTGGCAGGTCTTTGTCATTGGTTCTTGGAAGGACAAAGGCAAGGAGTGCCTTGCCATCTAGACTCTCGCGGCTATCTGCTTGCATAGTTTCTCCACCATACTCGGGGCTTTCCCGTAGGATACGGTCAAGCCCCCAATCCCGTCATCAAGCGATATCTGATCGCCATCGGCCGTGACCTTTGAGCATTGAGGGTGATCGTAGGCATGGTTGTTGGCCTCCGAGTGCCTTTTTCTTTCTCGATCAACGATGGTTATGAGCTCCTCGTTGCTCAGATCCCGAATCTCGGTCCACGATGGCAGGTAAGTCCCAGAATTCTTGGATGGGTTGCTTCCGGCGCCTGTGTACTCAGTGTAGAATTCTGCCTCGGAGTAGTGAGCTTCGCTTTGATTGAACGGTGCTTGATTCACACGGTATACGGAGTGGTCTTAGCCCAATTCTTCCCTTTACACATTGATGGTACGTAGAGACCACAAGTTTATGTTTGTTGAGCCATGGCCTTCCCAACAAAGCATGATAAGCCACATCTACGTCCACCACATAGAACTTGTGAGTAATGGGATGGGCCTACCTTCAATTTACTTGCATATATCAGCGTAACCTCACTTTGATTCCCAAAACCTCTAATGCTCGTTTGGGATGCCACGATCTTGGATAGTGGAATACAGTGTATGAAATGCAGACGGAGGCAAGATGTTATGAGAAGAACCCATGTCTGCAGGCCCTCCGTGTAGAACACATCATTGATTTGTCCCTCCGAGTAAAGCGGCCTCCTATGATCAGGATGGAACTTCCATGTCCTCGTCTGTGAAAATGATAAGCGTTGTCATTTTCCAGAATGACCTTTGAGGTTGGCGTGAAGCAATGGGGGTTGGCTCTATGAGAAATATTCATAAGGACTCTGTATTTTGCTTCCCTTGAGGGCGAAAACCAAGTTGGTCAAAGGTGACTTAACTCTAGGATTCCTCTGGAGGCTGTGGAAGGCATGGGTCCTTGTGAACCAGAATGTCGCTCCGTACGATCGCTTCGACCACGTAGAGTGAAAGCGTGGTGGCGTTTCTGCTTTGTCCGGGCGAGCTTTCGGCATTGTTCTTCGGCATGTCCAACATAGACACCCCATTATGCCGCGATCATCCCATCCATCGTAGTGGCCATGGCGTATCATAACAGCGGTTTGAGTATTTGCACGGTGAAAGCTTTATCCATGTTTCCACGAGGCTCCCAAATAACCTCGGTGGCTTTGGATCATTCCTCCATGGGTGGCGCAATTCGTGATCGTCGAACAAATCATCCGAACACGTAATAACATTGTTTCTTTCCCCCTTCGTTTTTGGCAAAGGGTCTCATCAATGCTTTGCTTCCTGGAGGCTCGAAGAACTCCTCGTGTATTTTGCCATATAAGATCCTTCTTAAACTCGACAAGCGATGGTCGGATGTCCTACAAGTGGT